>NW_027041122.1:0-194443 GCF_037179485.1 Ochlerotatus camptorhynchus | reverse complement strand
ATTATAGCAAACTTTTTTAAGTGTGAGTGTAAGAAGCCTCCACGGGGTGCCTTTTTATGTAGTTGTGATATCGCGAGATGACCTCTTAAGACACAATATGGTATACACACTTAGAAATTATCACCGACTTCGGTAATTTTTACCGAAATCTGAACAGCTGAACTGTTCGGTAAAATTTATGCAATTCAGTTCAAATGCTTTTCAGCTACTTTGAAACTAAATCTCCACTAAAATGACTAGATTTGATCATTTAAACAAGGTTGAACATGTTTTAAAAATTATTTTCAAATTCAATAGCCTTTAAAATGAAGGTCAAAGTTTTACCGAACATTCAGCTGTTCTGATTTCGGTAAAATTTACCGAACACGGAACCAAAATCTTAGTGTGTACGTCAGAGAAGTACCTAGAGAATTTATCTCAATTACAGGTTTAATAACATATTTGTTAACCTGTTTATGTTTTGAGCCTCTGTTATGACATACACAATTCTATCCAGGTATACAACTAATAGAGGACAGAAAAAAGGCACATGAGTGGGTTTGTTGATTATTTGGGTATATTTGAGAGTACTTACTTATAAACTTGTTTCTTTTCCGCTGCGTCTAAATAGAAACGGGTAAGTCTGACAGCTACCATATTTGAGAATGAATTGTTTGTTTTTTAATATATATTCATGGAAAAACATCTCGTTACTGGACATCACGACTAACATTTGGAAATGGCCCAATATGTAGAAAATTATTATAATTATTTTTTTTTTTTAAATTGCATTAACTTGAGAACTGCTGGACTTAGGAAAAAAGTTTATATATACAAAGTTTTTGAAAATTTTAAGTAGAATCCAAATAAATTACTATTTTACGAAAAAAAAAATGCAATTTCACCAAATTGTAAAAACCAACAATAATTAAAAAAAACTATAGATTTTTTTTAAAGAAAGTTACCAGCATACACTCTTCACCAAACATTAGGGCATTTTTTAAGTTTTCTTGAAAAAAAAAATTATAAAGATCGAAGGGGGGTTGTTTTGAGATAATCATCGTTTTACGTTTTTTTAATACTAATTTACTAAGTTTTTCTTTCAGTATATTTTTTTCCGCAAAGATAATTTAACTACCTACAACTTCTTCTCATATGCCATTTTGATCAGATCAATAGTTTTCAAGTTATGATTTTTTGAAGAAAAAAATAATCCATTTTTTTATACGCCCTTTTCAAAAGTTACTCCGGAGGAAAAAATCATATTTAAATGAAAAATGCAATCATTAGTAGCAGCGAACACGTGAGAAATGTTTCATTCAAATCGGAAACACTCATGACCAACCGGTTTGCGTTTTGGGCTGGAAATGCTCTGCAGAGAACGGCAGGTAATCACAGTTTGTGATATGTAAGTATCAACAACGTTTTGATCTTCTGTCTGATACTGCGTGCTCCTGCTGAGCTTGCGGGCAATCAGTTTAATATAATCGAAAAACAATCGATCCCGTATCAACGATACTCAGTAAACGTCCAAGTTGTACCCAGGTCCCAGGGGTATGGTTGCGTAATCAACCAAACGCTATTAGGTAAGTTTTGTTTTTGTTCGTTTTTATGGTGCTTCTTCATTGATATTTATGGCGGAAGACTACCCCTGTTAGTTACTAATTGAAATTATTAAGTATTACGAAACAATCACAGAAGTAATGAATATAAATAATGTACAACTGTCACGACAAATTAACTTTAAATTTCGCTTTGATATACATAACCTTTATTTTAGGATGGAGATCATCATGCGATTTAAAGTATACTCAATTAGTACATAGCAGGAAAGTTCATATAACCGATATAATATTTATATCGAATTGCAAAGTTGTTGTAGATGACACATACATCTTGGTTTGAAATTTGGAAAAGGATTTTTCATCATACAAATAAACGTAATATTCTCTACATAAAATCATAAAATCAATTTCACTTACTAATCCTCAGCGAGTTAACTGAAAATTTGTACAAAAGCTCGCTTTGATATAAACAGTTAATTTTGTTTGAGGAATCTTGGCTATTTTTGCCGAGATTTACATAGCCGAGCTCCCACCAAACATTTTTTACTGATATCTAAGTAAAAGTGATGTTTGGTTGCTGAGTCCTCGAAATTTTTTCACTGGATCTCAGTTAAATGCAAATCTCGGCAAATTTGTACTAATGCTTCCTATACTGTTTTCCATAAAGTACCAAGCATTTATCATCCCTAAAGAACGATCTAGTGAAACCATTAATTGAATAAAGCGTTCGATGATTTTTTTTAGATAGGAAATTTATAAACGGAAAGGTACTGTACACTGTTCGAAAAATTCATGTAAATTTCTGCGAGCCCACATAAAATTAACGCTAGATTTGGCATAAATTTACGCGATATTTCGTGTAAATTTAAGTGCAATATCGCATAAATTAGCAATATTGTATGCAAGCTTGTAATCGATTTCGCTGTTTATGCCAAGTATAGCTCAAAATTAAACGAAGGGAGATTTTACGCGATAGTTAAAATTCAGAATTTTATTTCTGTGTATAAGAAACATTAAAACTAAATATCCTAATACATAATCTGTATAATTATAAAGTAAACATTGAATTTGTTCTTATTTTGTTCTTTTTTGTAAAGTAAAATAAGATCAGCAATTTTTTTTATTGATTGTACAAATGTTTTTTAATTCCATCTATAATTTTTACCGTAATTTTGAAGATTTTATGTACGCCAATGATGATATTTTTTCCATTGATCTTTAATAAATAGCATTTTTTAAAGAACTTTAAGATATCGTGGGGTAATACGCATCACGGGGTTATATGACCAAAAGCAAATATATATCGTTAGTAAAAACATTATTATCGAGAAATAAGGCCGATATTACCCCGTCATCTCTATAACATCCAGTTCCTTTATCTAAAACTGCTCTATCACGTTATCAATTACTATTTTCCGGCTTATTTTCGCTATCGTAATCAGACCCATTCTAATTAATTATAGCCGCAATTTACTGCAGAGACCAGAGACTTATGTCCCTTGAGTAAAGTTTCGATGAATATATCCTTAGTGGATATTTCACACGAGAACTTTAATGGTAGTTCTTAGAACATCCATTGTATTTTTTTCATACCATATACCATAAGATATATTTTATTGTTCAATCAATAGGCGGGAATGTATTTACTTCATAATACTAGCTAAGACTTATTTAACACAATTAGGTATTTGAAAAGTCTTCCGACGACCACATTACAGAATCTGCTCATACAGTGACTTCTTACAGAATCGGATATATTTTTTAATGTAATACTGTAAGAGAATTTTACATTCCTTGGTAGGGTGTGCTGGTAATTATGCATGAAATAGCATGCTCTTAAAAACCTACATTGAAACTTACACCTGTGACAAGCTTAGAAAGCTATCTGTTTCTCTAAAACATTCACATTCTTCTTCCATTGAACATCGAGAACCATACTTTGACGCTTCGATAAAACTGGGAAACAATTCAATGATTATCCCAAATGTTAAATCTGTGTCACTTGAAATTGATCGCAATTTTAATACTGAGTCTATTTTTACTTTCACAGGTACCGCCATCGATTAGTACTCTTGACTTCTTAGCATTTGCTTGGACTTTTCAGCATTTGACTTTTATCAATAATTTAAGGGTTTTAACGCACCAAAAATACACTAAACTAATGTTCACTGTTTTGATAAAATCAAAATAAACCAAATTTGTAGCATTGTCATTGCAATCATTGATAGAAACTTAGAACTTATTTTAACTACAGAATAAAAACTATTCCATCATGCAACCGAAGCTTGTTTTGATGTTAAAATTGCAATCATAAAAACCTGGAAAGTATTCATAATAATGATTTGATTATAATATTTACTTAATGTGACATATATAAACTCATCATCACTATCACTATCATCACTATCACATTGAAAATTGGAACTTCAATTACTACATAAAAAAAAATGTGGACAGAAATAAACAACCTTTTCTTTGCTTCTGTGAGAGCGGTTCTCTCTCACCAGAAGCAGTGGAGCAACTGAGCACTGCCATCGTATAGAATCTTGGTGGTAGGAAAATGGCTCAAATTTTTAAAACTCAGTGGTGCCAGACTTGTTTTAGCGTATTTGATAATGCTTGTTCAAAGTATAGGAAATAGTTTTGCTATAACTTTCCCGTTTTTTTGAAGATGTGAAGCAATCAATGTAGCGGAAAGTTTTTAAACAATTTTCTGTATAGTATTTCTCTATTTCTCAGCTGTACTTCAACCGATTGAGCTGATTTTTTCTACGTGACTATAATATATAATTGACACCAATCACAAACAATCAGCTCTTTAAACAAAGATGAATAGCCTGATAGGCTAATCAATTAAAATGATAAAACAATGTAAAATCATAGTTAACAGAAATAAACGTGATTTTACTACTAATAAAACTATCAGCTCAATTGGTTGGAGGACAGCCGAAAAAATGCGATGGTTGGAATGTACCACTCGGGGGATTTCTGTAGCTAGTACCTAGGTATGAAATGTGGAAAAATCGGTGAAACAAACAGTGAAACATTTTTATTCTCAGTAAGCGATGCGTTTCGCACTGGATTTTCGCCATCAAAGCATGTGGCTTATTATAGCTGCAGGTACGCTAGTGCTTGTCAGTGAAAATGCTTTTCATTCTGGGTCCGAAGTTCGGAAAATAGATCCTGGCATATGCATTTTAGCACTATAAAAGTCTGTTATCCAAAACTGTTCCCGAGATCAAACTGAAAACTCAATTTGATGTGCATGTTTCATGTTGATAACAAAACGACTATTCAATTTGATGTTCTACAAAGGCTAAAAAATCCGCAGCAACGTATTCAAGAGCGAGTAGAAGTAAAGCAAAATGAAAACAAATTTTTTTTATCAAGGGTGTCAATCGAACTGAACTGAAATCAAATTGTGATTTTATGTTCTGTCCATGCTGATGATTTGAACATAAAACATTTGTAAGTGCAGGTTGGGAAAATTATTTTCTATGAATAAAATGTAAAACAGTAGTCTGGAGGCGAACCAGCCCCAAACTGAAAACCTCTTTAATAAAGAAACCTTACCTTACCTTAAAATAGCAGTGAAAACATCCAAATCTTTTGAAGATGTCAAAATTTGAAGTCCACGAAAACAAGTGGTGCTCAAATATGGTTGTATTGTAATTTAAGCATTTAAATTAATTAAAAGTAGGTCCTAGTGAC
Source organism: Ochlerotatus camptorhynchus (assembly GCF_037179485.1). Classification (NCBI taxonomy): domain Eukaryota; kingdom Metazoa; phylum Arthropoda; class Insecta; order Diptera; family Culicidae; genus Ochlerotatus; species Ochlerotatus camptorhynchus. Next base: position 189,188 of record NW_027041122.1, on the reverse strand, counting down.
GGTGCATAAGAGGTGTCAATAGTTTAATGCCTTAATAATCTTCACCTCGAAGACTGATAGGATAGGATTATGAACCATAGTAGACTGTACGATTTATTGGAAGACGATCAAACAAATAAATAAATAAATAAAATGAAGCCCTATTTATGCTATACATCCGTATATCAAACAGTTACTTAATGCATATGAAGCACTACATGCTAAATTAGAGCTGATATAATTTAAAAAATGTGAAATAGTGGGTCTCGGTAGTGCGGTAGTCTTTTACTCGTTACTGGTAATGCTTACTTAGGGCTGGTATAAGAAACAGCAAAATATTATCGCTTCCATTTGCAAAATTTGTCTCTCTTTTTTATTGTTAAGTATTGAGCTGTTTGAGTAAAAATATACGGTACAAAAAACAACTAAGGAAACAATTGAAACAAAATAGGTTATTATTATTTTTTTGTGTGCGATCAAGTACGTCACCAGTTTGATTCATATTATCAAGTTGTCAGAATCCAAGTTTTAACGAGGTTTTAAAGCATTCTACAAATCTAAACCATGGTCTACAGAACCCTAATAAATGCATAACTGTTACTTGGATCTGCCGTCAAATTTGAATTTTTTTGCCATGACAACGATAAACAATGTGCCTTGTGATGAAATAGGTTTGTTGTCAGGCACACATTCAACCATCAATTTATTCTATTTTGTGATACTTTCAACATTTGTATCTGTCTTGAATCGCTAACAAATTGACTGCAACAAAAAGAGGCTTGTTGATCATTTAGGATTCACTTCAATAAAAAATGGCAACCACATATTAAATTTTAACATCGTTCGGTCAATTCTTCGATACTCGGGACAATAGTATTGACATTATTTGACAATTCTCAATTCTCATGACATTATTTGACAATCGTGACTTTTTTACTATCGAAAAAGATACATGAAGAAACGAGACCTACTGCCGTCATGATTACCTGAGATTTGTAAAATAATGTAAATATTATTGCTCTGTGAACAGACGAATTAGAATCATAGTTAAAGCGATATTTGAGATATGCAAACTGCTTCTACAAACTTCAAACCATTTGCGGTACCTCTAAACCTTCATCGATCTTTACCATTTTTTGCACAGACTGTCATTTTGGGGTTATGAATCAAATTGAACACTCGCCTATAATTGATAATTTTTATTAGCCTTGCTAGTTATGCTAATTTACATCACATGTAAATTTACGAAGGTTTCGGCATTGGATTCATCATTAACGGAGATAATTAAAGAGGTTATGAAAAGAAGAAACATTTCAATAACCATGTAATTTTATACAGTATTTACCTAGGTCAAAAAATGTCAGCTTATTAGTGTCACACAAAATATTCAACCACCATCAAAAGCATTTAAATTGTATGCTTGTTTATTTGTTTATATTGTATCACATTGATATTAGTCGCTTAAATCTGTATTTTTGCTTGGGTGAAAATGTTGTCGCTGGCGAATACGTTGCAACAACTCCTCTTTCCAGCGGTCTTCTGGAATTCCTACAGCCCATTCCGGAACCGAAGAGTTGGGTAGCTTAAATCCAGCCATTACATTGAGAATCTAAAATATAATAATGTTGTGAAGGATATAACTTAAATATATTTTTCCACTAACTTGTTCTGCTTTTGCTGGATCTAACTCTATATTAAGCTCATCGGGCCTTGGTGCGTTCCATACATCCACATTTAGAAACACAGGATTCGAGTTATTTCCCCGATGTGTTGGTGTAGTTACTTGAGAGTCGTTTTGATCATCACTTTCAACTAGCGTATCGTTATTATCTCCTAAATTTAGTGGTTGATATCCCATATATTCGTTTTCGTCATTGAACTCATTTTCGCTATCATCAGTTGTAACATCCGCATTGATGATAGTGTCCTCTTCCATTCGAAATTCATCTCCATCATTTTGTTCAGGTAAGTCAGGAAGACCCATTGGAACCCTGTAGAGAATTGAAGAAATTGCAATCATGTTAGTTCTCCATGCTATTTTTCAACCATGAAATTAAACCCAAAAAAAACACGTTCAGCTCCGCTCCCCAGCTGGTTCATGTAGAAGAAGCCCTGACATATTACTCATACAATATATTGTGAGGATATGAGTGCTATTTTGCGAAATAATAGAACGAACAAGTGAATAGCCATGGAAACGAAAGATTCTCGTTGTTTACTAAAAACTTCGTTTCCAATGTAAAAAGAGACCTTTTTTATTCATTTGAATAACTTACACTTCTTCGGTACCTTTTTTGTAGCTAACCGTGATAAATTGCTTTGAATTAGATAAATGAATTACAGATTACCCAAAACTACAGCGGAATATTCATCATATCCAATGAATAGAAAATGGAAATCTATATCAGAAAGCAGATATCAGTTTACCATGAAAGTAGGTAAATACAGAATAGATTTTTAGGTAATGTACATACATTTCGAATATTTTGCAGTGTCCCCTGAAGTGCGAGGTTTCAAGTTTATTAAATGCAGCTCCCCGTATACATTATATAAAAGTCTCTCAGCCAAAGCTTAATACACATTTACTAAAGGCTTTGAATATAGATGCAAAACAGTCAGATTCACTAGCAGTGCATGTTCCTGCCAATACGCACAAATACGGCTTGAACTGTATCAACAATTTAGAGGCCCCAAACCATATTGTTAATACAAATGATGTTGGATTTTCGAGGCTTGTTGATCCATATTTAAGTACTACAACAATAGATTATCGTCCAATGCAGTTTTTAAAATATGATAACATTACTTTTTGGAACTGGGATTCACATAAGCACATATCGCTTCCCAAGTATCAACAATCATCAAGAGCTGCACTACCACCTATCAAAAAGGTTCCATACAGATTATATTCATCTGAGATGGCTTCTCAGTACTAACAACATGACGCACTGTCACTGTTGTTGAAAATGTATAATTTCTAAACAGTGGCACACTAAACACGATGTAGCAATAAAATAGATGCAAACAACATTGCCATCATTGCAGTTTACTAAAATATCACATTTCTGTTCTCGATGGCTTACTTATATATTCACAAATGAAATATTCCCGCAGCTGTTTTATCGAATGGAATGACACAAAACTTTATGAGTCAAAACATTAAACCACACATTCTCCTCAGTGCTGTCAACATCTGTAAGTGTTTCTAAATGGGCGTATGTCATTGCAGTCGTTACACTCAAAACTAATATCTATGCAAACTTTGGTTGATGCTGAGGTCCAATTAGAAGATTAAGGCTGTGTTCCAATTGGATAATTTTTACTTGGATTTGACTTATCATTCATTTTTAGATAACCCTGCTATCCCAGCGTATCAACATACTGTTCACAGACAAGCACTTAAATTTTGTCAATCGATCAAAAACAGAGAAGTTGTCGACCATATTAAAGACAATTCGAAGCGTTTTATTTCAGTGTGTTTTTAATCGTAGTGGTAGTATCCCTTAGAACCTTGCTAATCCCGATCGAGCACTTGGTTCCAGAGATATGACCAAAGAAGTGAAAATTATTCCAACTATATTTATGTATAGGGCTTTGCACGAGAAAGCAATGTGTCACCATTGATATGAGTACTCAGTACTGACATATTTGATACATGTATAGGGAAGTTGGGAAGCGGAGCAAATTTCCAACACGACAAGATGCTCAAAGAGACGGAGAATGTAGCCGCGAATCTTCTTCAGTATTTTGTGTGCAACTCTTTTTTACGGGCAGTGCTACAAAATTTCGATCATGCATGACATTGAAAAGACAGTTTTCGTCACTCACAAAATCTATACATGATTTTTATCGGATACCATGGCAATTGTCGGTGACAAACATGTGAAGTTTTTGTTATTAGCTTAATTTGTAACGATATTTATTATTTTAATTATTCAGAATTCACTATTCAAAATTCACGATATTTCACGATATTTAGCGATATTTTTAGTCTATTTAATATATATGTTTTTAGCAATACTATTCTCGCATAAACCAATATTTGGCTTGTGGATACATTGTATTTCAGGGCATCTATTGACCAAATTCGAGTGCTCTAAGACATTTCCGAAGCCGAAGCCGACATTTCTCTTATGCAATTTATATATTACATATTCTTTTATACATGGGATCCCCAACAAACAATTTAAGCTGCAGAATAGCTTATGTGGGCAAAAACTAGCTTATACAGCTAATTTTTGTCTGGGTAAGCTAGCCTGCAGCTAAAATTATTTGTTGGATCGAAGTAGGCTCTGCTAGTGGACTAATCGGTTTGCTAGCGCTGTTAATCTTGTTACCGTTGAGTTATTGTGTCCATGATTTTAATATGTGCATGTTGTATAGAAACTGTAGTATTTTTCAAGTCTGTGTAGGGTTAGTAGCATTTGTAGAATAGCTAGATAAATTATTGTAAAGTAAAAATGTTAATGCTTTTTGTTAGTTGGATTAGTCAGAAATTGATGTACATTTATAAAGTAAATTGGGTCATTTGGGTGAAACAAGACCGAAAGGGTGTAAAAACTCAACTGTGGTAGGAAAAAACCATGGAATAAGGAGTTGGATATGGATGGGTAGTGATAAACCACAAGGAAGGAAAATGGAGGAAATAAAGAGCGAATTGAAAATGGATTGGAAAACGTGGGCAGACTGACAACTAGGATAGTCGACCATTGCTCATAAGTAATCCGGCGTACGTGTGTACGTGTTCAGGTAACTATTTTGTAGAAACTGCGACATTGGCTGTGGCCACAATTTGTCCTTCAGGACCTTTTTTGATTCTCGTTTATAAATTATACTCACGATCGACACGTTCTGGGAAAATTAGTCAACGCTGCCTTGGTCTAACCGTCAAGGACCTTCTAATCTAAGGCTTAGAACCTGCTGAATGATAGTTTCCTCGGACAAAGTCCAAATCATTAAGGAGGAATTACCCTCCTCGGTCTGGCCAATACGGTCTCGTCCGTGATCCACCGATCTCGTCAATGAAGGAGGACGCCGTTGACCCAGTATAGCTGTATTACCTGGTTGTGAACCACCATTGCAACACGCCAACCCAAGCCCAAGATCCGCCTTTTCAACACCGATCAAGTTGTCAGTCGCCATCACGACGAAACAATCGAAGCCACGGAAGCCGGTCAACCAACAACGCCGATCACCAAGCAACCACCATCCGCGAGCGCTCGCCATCATGCAACAACAACACCACCGGTACGTACCAAAGCAGCAGAAACCACACAATACACCCCGCAATAACCCAATAAACTTTGAATACACCCAATAGTTCAGCTTCTTAACAAATATTTTGACATTTGCAACCCACACGTTTGAACTTCCCATTTAGTTATTTCATATTGAATAAATTAAAATTCCACGTTCCACGTGCCCCTCCAAATTACCCAGTAGCATGCCGGCCATGTGACTCAGTTCAGGGGTCTCGTGCTACTGAGCTAGTTATCCGGGAGTCTTGGTCGACCGGAGTAAGTCTCTTCTAGGCTCAATCTTTTACATATAATTCAAACGAATCTTTTTCTTATAGCCGGTGTGAAAAGTGTGATCTGTGAAAAATATTACGATGATTCCTTGATTCTTCGGATCGTTTTGGAAGCTGCGAAGTGATTTTTCTTAATGGTTCAGATGAGAAGAGCACAGGGGGTTCGACTATAGACTACATTCGGGAGTCGGGAGCTGTATGATGAAGACGAAGCGTCTGGCGGAGGAAAACAGACATAAGCGAAAGGGCTACCGAAGATAATCATGATGGAGTGAATCTAGCGGATCAACGGGCAAGGGAACTCGGTTCTTTTTTAAGGAGTTGTGATATGTTCAATATTTTATATACCATTTGTTTATTATTATAAATTAAATTGATTTTTACATAACACGTATGTCCACTAGGGTGGGTCAAGTTTATATGGTGGATTAGAATACCCTGCTCCCCACTGTTTTTTTTTAAAATCTGTATTGATAATTGATATTGATATTGAGATATTGAGATCTGTAATTTTGTCACTACATACAATTGCAAGTAGAGGTAGAGCAGTAGAGATTTTTAATTTTCTTGATCAAGGCTATCACTGTTGACCAACTATCACTGACAGACCACAGTTACTGATAGGTGTCTTACTACAAGTGGTAGTTCTATGTCCAGTCACATCCATAGACAGCTCCCAATGGTAATCCAGCATTGCTTATTTCAAAATCGTTGCTAATCATAAAATCTAATATCTAATGACCATGCGTTTTCCGCAACCCATGATTCATCTGGTAACTGACAGCAATGCTGATCCCTCAATTAGCCATCATTAGCCCGTCATACAAATTCTGAATTACAGTCAACTCTGCATTTATCCATGTTCTATCTCTTGGTATTTCTCCCTATCTCTATGATTTTCTCAGTCCATTCAGATTCCCATACAACCCCAGCTGGACCCTACCTATCGACCCCACCTCCTCAACTGGAGAGTTAACTGTATTCGGAAACAAATTACTCGCAATATTTCGATGGAAAAATCTAGTTCACTAGTTTTTTTCTGCGTTTGAAAATCTAGTTCACTAGCTTTTTTCTGCGTTTGAAATAAGTTTTGCTCTGGAAACACGACAGAGATGTAAACTATTTGAACTCGAAATGCCTCTAGAATCGTACTGATTAAATACTGTCTTGAATGTCTACATATCCCTATCTCGATATCAAGATGCTCCGAGATTGAAAAGTTCGTTTGATTGAGACCCCTGAGTCATAACAGACGTGAAATTCAGCTCAATCAAAGGAAATTTTCAGTCTCTCTTAGCTTAGCAAGCAACACCATGCTGGAGGCGGCTAGGTTCGATCCCCGGTTTGATCAAGGAATTTTTCGGGTTGAACAATTTCTCGACTTCCCTGGGCATTGGTATGATTTTATTTATAACTATACTAATTCCAAAATGATGAAGGCTTAGAAAGCTCTCAGTTAACAATTGTGGAAGTGCTCAAAAACACTAAGTACAGGGCCAGCGTAATGATTCACTGGAAACGTAATAGAGCCAAATAAGAAGAAAAAGAAGAAGACGACAATTTATGTCAAAATTGACACTCGTATATGTCAACTAAATAGCATCAGATTGCGAGATTGCTAGTGTAGATGGATGCTTTGTTGGTTATTTATGAGCTCTTGAACGCTGCAATATTTGAGGTGGACCACAAGTTGAGCAACCAGGATAACGCCTAAGCTTTCAACATTTATATCGCTGTGAAGCAACTGTAAACTGTAGAGGGACAATTTATATCTATAACTGTATCACCAGTTCGTTTTTGTTTGATAATCTGGTTAAGATGCCATACTTAATTATCTTAAAGATAAATCATCCAGGAGTAGGGGTAAGAGATCGGGCCATCATCATCGTCATCATCATTATAAAATATCACTGCCAAATTGTAAAAAAAATCACATTTTAAGATCCAGGGGCGTTCATTCATTTCGGTACAGTCCATAAAAATATATATAACTTTCTCCAAGTATGTCACACAAAAAACGTAATCAACATTACACAAGTGCAAATATACATAAATCATGTTTGAACAACAAAAATAACGACTGAGAACATTGGTGCATGCGCGCGCAACATTCTACACATACGCAAAGAAGCGTTACCGCATGATCTCTGGTCAGGCCGATCACAAACGCCAGTCAGTTTTGCGATCTCGTCGGGTAAAGTCAAATTCAAGATAGATAGTAAGTACTAGAACGCCGAATTCTAAAAATAAAAAGTGTGTGCTATTTGAAGAATATAGTGTATTTGGTCATCATTGAGCTGGAAAAGCCAGCATTGATTTCGGGAAAAGTGTTGCGAATGCTGTTGATGAGCATTGGGAACACACTTTGAAAATAATCTCTTTGTGCACATGTGAAAAAGTAATCTGAAGAAAAAAGCCGTATCGAAAATGGTGAAATCGTGATGTGTGAAGTTCGAGGTTATGTAATGTAATGAAATATAAATGGTGAAAAATTCGAAATTTAATTGATCATGATTTAGTTAGAAAAAATGTAATGAAAAGCCATGGTTTTAAGTAATTGAGATTTGATTGTGTATTTGAACTATGGCAGTTGATAAAAAGTCAAGTTAATAAAGAAAGGCGCCACATCAATGAGTGCAGTTGTGATAATAAATAGCATGGCACCACGTTCAACCACAATGTGAAGCAAAACGAATAATTTTCAAAAAATATCACAAGGTGACAAAGTCGTCAGACGTTAAACTTAGCTTTATTCTGCTATTCAACCCAAAAATAGAAAGAATAACACGAGAAAATATTAGGGTATTTTTGTCACTCGAAGCAAAAAGGTGGTTCATTTGCATTATGTTCGGTTCGGAGCATATTCGAAGAAAAGTGCTTTAGTTATCTTGGGAAGGTGTTAGCAAGTGCCATCGCATTTTGAAGCAAAAAAATAAGTTAATTATTGTAGAAAACATTGCCTTGGGGAAGAAATATTTTGATCCTAAATTGTAACATGTGGATAAGGTGAATGATGTCATGGCAATAAAAAGATTAATTGGCGCACAGTTGAAATTTAAATTAAAGGATAACAGTCCTGTGGTGATTTATTATAGTGAATTGAAGTATTTTATTCAGTGCGTGATGTGTCTTGCAGCTTACAAAATGAAGAGTTGATAGCAAAGAAACCAGAGTGAATGACGTAGTTGCGAACTGCGAAACGTTCTATTTTTAACAACTTTCAACACAAATATACTTTTCCAGATTTGTGTCAGAACGTATAAATAACTCTTCGAATAAATGACGTCACTCGTCAATTTATATATATAAACAGCGCGTGAAACACAAATCACAGATACTTCTTTTTTGAAATTTGTTGCAGCTAAGAAATGAGTGAAATGTTCACGGTGGACGAATAGCAACCAATAGAAATTTAACTATCAAGTATGTCTGGTCCACCAAATATTAACAACGGCGCTTCAGGAGGTAGTGGTCGTGGATGGCTTCGTACACCACCGCCAACTTATTTTCGATCACCATCACCTTGGGTACCTCCTGGATCAACACCTGCCACGAGACAACAGCTTCCGTCGACAACCGGTGGCTTTGAACCACAGGCTTTTGCACGGTACAATGCATCGCCTACATACCTACCTCAACCTGTCTATAGATATGAATCTGTAGAGACTAGTGAAACTCAAAACCAAAGAGCGACAAGTATCAGATGCACCAATGGTGCTTTGCAAAATGAGACACAGAATCAGAATCTGCACAGCGTTCGAACAACTCCAATACCGGAACGTCACATCAATGAGACGAGTTCTATTACTCAACAAACACAGTTGAGGAATACCTCTTATACACACCAATATTCCGGCTCGATACCATCTGCAGTCAAAAATGTAATGCTACCACCGCAACGGATGTATTCTGCGACACCAACTCATCAACTGGAATCCAACTTCCAACGACCGCAATCAAGAGGACAGCCTGTTCGCTACCCTACACCGTCTTTTTCATACCAATCTATCTCCGACAATTCATACAGTAATCAACCGCAATACGTAATCTATGATTGTACTGGAGAAGCTGGCCCATCAACCGCTGAAATCATAGCGAATCAGTCTCAAGATTACGTAGATGAAAAATTGGCAGAATATCAAGCTACAATACATTTATTGCAAGGTAGGTAAATTTAATCAACTGTATATAAATTAACGTATGGTCACAGACAAACAGACGTAACTCTTTGAAAAACTTGTTCTTGAAAACATAGTATCTCAAAACATATATTTAACCTCAGTAGCGACATCTCTCTGGCTTCTCGCGGAAAACAAGCTTGCTCGCTAACTCGTAAACAATATTGCATAAAAGTTCTATAGAATATATAGAAACGTCAAAGTGATTCGATGCCAGCGCTGCGGCGAGTAGTTCGCGGAACTGATAATATTCAAATCAACCGTTAAATGCATGAACGAAGATACACAATGAAGAGTTACGTCTGTTTGTCTGTGGTATGGTATAAGTAACACTATTGAACCATTATGTGAATAAGGGTTACGTTGAAACTCCTTTAAAACATACATACTTACCTTTTACCTATCATAAAATTGAGTAATGCAAAAATACGAAACAATAAATTTTCACAGTACATTTCTAGAGCAACATGTAAAAAAGGCGTTCAAGGATTAAGACACATTCATGCAAACTATCTGCAGCATCTGGTAGAGGAAGTTTTTGGATGGTGAAGTTAGATATGCATGGGTGTGTTGTGATTCGTGTGAAATCGACGTTTATACAAAGTAATTGTTTCCATTATCATACCTTTTTCACAGTTTCTAGTTTTTTGGCCGGGGCAAACACCCATAATTAATATGTTTAAATCTTAGATCTTAATTTTTTGCGTATAGCAAAAAAAAAAAACAAAAAATGCAACTGTCTGAATTACCTTGCCGCTTAAAAAGAAATCTTCAACTGACGTATTTGTAATTTGCTCAATAATTTTCTTAGAATGAGCCAGACATTTCTTCAGATATTTTAAAATAGTTAGAAAACTAAAAAAAAATTAAAAAAAAATGAAAAAATCGTGTTTTTTTAGCAAAATTTATGCAAACTGTGTTCTTTAAACATTATTTGATGATAAAAAATATAATATGTAAATCTGCCCGTAAGTGAAGACGTGGTTTATATGCCAGAAACAAAATTCTGAGTAAAACATGATTTAAATTATTTAAGCGAACCACCAATTGAATGCCCTAATTAAAATTGTATGGTTAATTTGCTTAACGACGTGTTCTGGGTACCATCCAAACCATTTGTGGAATAGTTCAATGATTTGGGTTATCGTTCGTTTATGGTTATTTTTTATTAGGGTGTCGAAAACATCGTGTATAAAGCTATAATAATTGATGGAAGCGCTATTGGAAGCCATGTCGTTGATGTTTTTTTTTCATTAATTTATTTGATAAGGCTCAACCGAATTAACTTTAAAGAGGATTCTTGTTCACTATACAATACATCTTAAAACTATAGTCAAAAGGTACAACACAATAAACATTGTATCTTCCGCTAAGAGATGAACTAGCCTCAGGCTAAAAATCTCTATAATAAAGAAAAAAAAAAAAAAAAAAAAAAAAAATGTATCTTCCGCTATCCAATAAGTCTCCTCCACCAGAACGGGAGCCGCTTCCAGTGGTTTCATTGTATGGCAGATTCACCAATGTGGGTCAGCGCGCTTCCATTGCAGCAATGGACGCAAAACATGGTCATCACTCACACACTCATCACGAAACGGTTGCTTTCCAAAGTCGACGACGCATCGACCGAAAGAACTGCTGATGAAGAACAATGAGGAGGATGGTTGCTGCCGAGTAAACAGACGATCGCGTGACACACATTGAGAGTGGTTTGCTTCTGTCGACAGCCGAGATAACACTGGCCATGTCGTTGTGATTAATATTTTCCAGGAATTTGCTCCCAAAAATTGGATATTAGACAATATTTCATTTATATGGTATATTTTTCCGATTTTTCTATCCGCAACCCTCAAAATTCCGTTTTTCTGCAATCTTTTACCGTAAGGTCATGGATACAAATCATACCTACCACGTGATGCTGTTTTTGGCGATTTGACATGGGTGGCATAATAGCCATTTCTTTGTTTATGAGCAGAAATATTGTTCGTGTGACGGTTATTTTCGGTTAACTGACTAATCGTTGGATCAGGTTTTTTGACATAAGAACGGTGAATATGTAAACCCCCCTTGACTCCGTTGTTAGCACATGTAAAAATGTTGATACCCCTCTAATTTGGCCTAATGTTTTTCGACTTAATTCCCCATCCCTAACCAAACCAAGCCAATTAGCAAACGAAACACTCGTTATTGTATAAAAATAAGTGGATTAAATGGGAATTACTCAATCTTCTTCAAAATTCCTCCGTGTAGACAACCGTCCACACACATTTTTTGAATTTTGAATAGACACTTGACACTCGGCACTGAGTCCCTTCCCCCTTGAGTGTCTACGTGGTTTATGATCATCCCCAAAGGTATCTCATAAACAAAAAAAAAATACATTACTTTGCAAGAAAAAAACTGACAGATGTCGCCCCGCCCCGCCGGTATGGAGATTTTCGAAAAATCGGTAATTTTTCTTCAAAAATTGCTTCTTGCAGTACATTTTGTACATTTTAATAATAGCCAGAAATAACGTGTCGAAAAAATTGCACCAGTATTGATATTTTAAATTAAAAGTGAATTTCGCATTACATTTTTAAGTCGATTTTCCATACGACCGAATGCGGTTCGCCCTCTGGTGGTGAATACTATCAGAAGCAGCATGAAACACCTAATCAATCTTGTTTAATTTATAGAAATACTTAAGTAACTGTGGTAACACAGTAACAAACAGCAATAAATACACTTAGATTTGGATTTTGGCATCATGTACAGTGTATCTCAAAATTGATCGTACAGCAGTACTTAAATTTTAGAAAAAACGGCTTTAAAAGCACAAGTTAAAAAAATACATCTCTGAATTCTTGGCAGCTGACTCAGTATACGTCGGACATCGATTGTTATCCATTGACGGCAATCGAATGTGCAGGAAGGCAGCTTCCACGCCTGCATAGGATATCGCACCCATTCAAACACACATGGGCCGGGATCAACGAAGTTAATTTCCTTCCGAAGGAAGACGTGACCAGTAATTTTTATGCCTCAGAATTTGGGATTTTTGAGGGGATTAATCATGAAACTTATATCTCCAACGATGGAACAGGTCTTGTCCATCAACTTTGCTCAAGACATCATTATTTTAAATGCATGTTTTCATGGTACTATCAATTAAGAGCGTTGAAATAGAGTTTTATACCCAGGCTTGCTTCCACTCATTTGCATTTGTTTTCTGGAATAATGAAATCATTAGATGATATAATGATATGTTGTACTTGCAAGTAACAAGAAGCAGGTGAAAAGTGTGTGTTTGACTCATAAAACCTGTCAATTTCGCTTTCAGAGCGTCACAATCAGCGATCTTATGATTCGTGAACGTTCATTCAGAGTGAGCGCTCACGAATCGTAAAATCGCTGTTTGTGACGCACTGAAAGCAATATTGACAGATTTTATGTGTCAAATACATACTTTACGACCCCTTCTTTTAACCTTTTTTTTTTTTCTTTATTTGAGAGATTTTTAGCCATAGGCTAGTTCATCTCTTCCTTCTTTTAACTTTCAAGTACTAATAACCATTATAACATCTAATGATTTCATAATTCCGAAAAACAATTTTTTATAGCAAGTGAGTGGAAGCAACCCTGATTACACCTATGTGCATTGGTTACATCCGGCCATGATCCGGGTACCCCTGGGGATGTGACCAGTTCATGACTATGACCAAAACTCATCATGCGACACATAAAATTACCTCAGAATTTAGAAATAAGACCAACGGCAGCCATACCGAGTGCTTAGGATCACATTGGTCATATCTGATCATGTTCCGGGACCCCCGAGGAAGTGGCAATGGATTCATTCGGTGCACTTCTTTTGTTTTTGAGAAGAATGTATGTATATTTTCATATAATGCGTAGCATTTGAACTAAATTATCTATCGTATGATAGATTCGTTCACGTCGAAATCATTGATATAGGATTTGATGTTTCTGGTCGGATATGGGTGCTTGGTAGAGTGATGCAAAATTTGAAATTTTCACTCCACAATAATTAAACGATTCCAAATCGGATCCTGACTAACCTCTCAAAATTTGAACCCATTTGGTGAGAAACTGAGATGGCACAAACGATTTGAAGTTTGTATGGGAATCACTATGGTAAAAACAAAGATTTTTGTTCATGTCTATCTAATAATTCACCATATCGGTCTGCTTCAAAAACTTTCAACTGTACTTGTTGGAAATTTTTGATTAAATGCAAGGATCGAAAGTTATTAATGGTTCAATGCGCTGATGTCTTATGATCATGCTCAATCAACTGCTCAGCAGGCAACATTGGTGTTTCTTGAATAGGACACAAAAATCATGGCTACTATGTCACGCTGCAAAATACAGTGTTGCCTACAGAGCAGCTGGTTGATCATGTCATAAGTTTACCAATCTCTTAAATAATTAATAACTTTTTCCTGTCTCGTTTTACTTAGAAACAATCTTTAGCAAAGTTGTAGCTGAGAAAATTTTCTATAAGAATGGCTATCGAACTGTTCCGCAGCTCAATATGGAAAAAGACTAGAAGGCAATGAACAAAAAGTTGAGATTTCCCATAGTAATTTACATGTAAACTTCAAATGGCTTGTGCGAAGTCTGTTTCTAACCAAATGAGTTGTAACTTTGGGAGGCTAATCAGGACCCGATTTGAAACCATTTAAGCACTGTGGAGCGAAAAAGTCAAATTTTGCATCAGTCTACTGCTTGGTCGATAGGTCGGAAATGGCTGCTTACGCCAAAGTAGTTCCCTACCCTAGCTACTATCTGCTATCCCAACTAACAATTTTAGCTGCAGATCAGCTTATACAACCAAAAATTGGCTTATACAGCTAATTTTTGCCTGTATAAGCTAGTCTGCAGCTAAAATTGTTTATTGGGATGTCTAGGCAAATGACACTTCTTTTGCAAGAATTTATCCGGCTTTCAACTTAGTGTCTCTTAAATAAAGTTTAAAAAAAAATTCAACTTAGTGTTCTTGAAGTACATCCACAGTTACTAATTGAGCCTGTTACATGCCTGAATTTGTATATTGGTTGGCAACAAATCCAGATTTGGGGATGATTTCCAACATGCCCGCAGACCATTACTTCATCTTCTCGGATAGTCTCAGTTCGATCGAGGCTATTCGGTCGATGAAACAAGGTAGGCACTCATCTTATTTACTTTCAAAGGTAAGGGTGCAGATGAGTGTGCTGGTCGAAAGATCATATATGATTACCTTTGTATGGGTCCCCTCACATTGCTCAATCCCAGGCAATGAGAAGGCGGACTCTCTCGCAAAGGGGGGCGTGCAGGAAGGCGAATTTTATGACAGACAAATTTCACACGATGAATTTTACCATTTAGTGCGTCAGAGTACCCTTTCGAGTTGGCAAACCGATTGGGAGAATGGAAATCTTGGACGGTGGTTACATTCAATTATTCCTAATGTTTCTTCGAGAGCGTGTTTTAAAGCTTGGACTTAAGTCGTGACTTCATTCGCGTGATGAGTAGACTTATGTCCAACCACTACTCGCTAGACGCTCATCTCAATAGAATAAACCTCGTGGACAGCAACATCTTTCGGTGTGGAAACGGTTACGATGACATCGATCACGCAGTTTGGCAATGTACGGATAATGACGCCGCCAGAGAGCGACTTTTGAATACCCTCGAGGCCCAAGGAAGACAACCCTATGTTCCTATCAGAGACATGTTGGGAACTCGCGATATCTGCTATATGCAGTCGGTTTATGAGTTTCTTCAAATGTCTAGTATAAGAATTTAATTCCTTTGTCTTTTGTCTCTCTTTAATAGTTTTTGTTTGTCTTGTCCCCCCGTCTTGATGAGTCTCATCGTCGCCCACTGGTCACCATAGCCGGTCGAACTCCAGACGAAACTAGAACCGAACTACCATTCATACTGGCGACATCGCTCTGATGAGACAACGAAACCTTACCCCCAAGCTCCTCCCCTGATCCTATCCTTCGACAATGTACCTCTCTATCCTCGAGTAAGCCGCGAGTATTCGGCCTAACTCCTACTAGACATAGAATTAAGTGAACTTTTCTAACAAACAAAGAACAATGTACTATCGGCTCTGTAAAGCTAACGCGATTGAGCCTTCCAAATAAACGAACTAGTTAAAAAAAAAACAAATCCAAATCACAACCAAATTCGTTCAAATTTGGCATTCGAGAGTAATGGAGAGCAGGAACTTTCCATATGAACTTGACCCAACCATGTGGAGTGTCGTAACGATTTCCAATTTGTTCGGAAGTTTCTGGTCGATGACGATACGCTGGTCGGTCAACAACTTTTCGCTTTTTTACATTCTTTACTATACTGGGTGTTACATTAAGAAATAGAAAATAAGACACGTTATGAAAATGGGGGTGTTTTCAAACGCTTATTTCTCCAAATATGTCATGCATAATGTCGTTCGACGGGGAATTTATCCAGCAATGTGTTGGCATATCGTACAAATAGTGAAAAAAAAAATAAACAACTAAGACATTTAACGAAAATCGGAAGCATCACATTTTCCCATCCATTTGCTTAGACCACAAGGTATCTGTCCTAACAGAGACATCAAATAGTTGGTACCAAGTTGGTTTCTGTGATTGGGAATGTGGAAAAGTTTTGATCTGACTCTTCGCCGCGTTGATACATATCTTCTACTCAGACAGGACATCCAAGCCTCTGTAAAAAAATACTTTGAAACATCCTGTGGGCTGAAAGTTTCCTTAATAAAGAAACAACGACAACATCAAAGCCTCTCTGGAGTTTGGTAGTAAGAGCTCTGATGACTCTTTCCATATAGACGATGGATGTGTCATCTGCAAACAGAGACAAAGTTCCACCATCAGGGAGAGCAGGAATGTCGGAGGTGAACAGGTTGAACAGGATGGGATCAAGGATACTTATTTGTGGAACGCCAATGTTGAAGGCATCAGAGACATAATTTTGGATGATCTTCAAAAAGAAAATTGAAAGACCAAATCGTTGTACACGAGATCATCACGCCATACATTATCGAACTCTCCATAGCAGATGTTTTAGAGACAGCCTTGTTCCGTCTGAGAATATTTGTTACTGGAGTCAGTTGATGAACAGTTGACTGACCTTTTTTAAAACCAAACTACTCGTCAAGTAATATATTAACAAACCTTGAAATTACAGGCCTTCTTTCTGCCCTTACTGTTCATATCGATTCTATTTTGTATGTAGCTTGTTGAAACAATTGTCTGAAAAGTAATAAAAGTAACAAACTTGTCTAAATTTATTGATGACGGTTTTAGTAGAATAATTGTATATCTTCCTTTTAATTCTACTTATATTGTGTTATTTTAACTTTCACTATTTAATTTTCACTGATTCCCTTTCGCTATTTACGGTCACTATTCCTTTTAAAAATATTCTATACATTACTACTTGCAAACTTCTTCAGTGTCTAACGGGTGTTCAATAAAAAATTAGAATTTTTTCAGTGAAATAGCTAGTAAAAAAATGTTTTTTTTTTTCAACGAATTCAGTATTTTTTATTAAAAACATAATGTTTATTCTTCAAAAAAACGTCAATGAATATTGGAAAAGGGGCCCTGGTCAGCCGTACGACGCAACTTAGTCGCGATGCTCTCACAAGAGCGCTGGACGGCACTGAAATCATTCTCATTTTTTATTGAACACCCGTTAGTCATAGTCTATGATTAGACACTGAAGAAGTTTGCAAGTAGTAAACGAAATACGTATCTGTTATAGTTTTTTTTTAAGTGATAGTGAAAGTAAATAGCGAAAGTGAATGAGTGAAAGTGAAAGTGATACAATAGTAGTAGAATTAAAAGGAAGATCAACGTAATAAGGTATAACAAACTTGTCTTGATTACAAATCTTAGTAACAGCATTACACATCGACAGCATTAGTGCCTAATCATTCTTTTTAACTCTGCAGCAATACATTTGACGTATTCCAGATAAAACAACAAGCAGCCACAGGACCACCATTTAAAAAAAATATAGAGTTAAAATTACATTACTTTGACTATATGTTTAGTATAACTTCTGCGTGAAGTCAATAATTAACATAGTTGAAGATGCTAATTTCAAATAACAGACTAAAGTGGTAATTTTTATACGATAGATGAGGAGATGAAAGTATAGAATTGATAGTTCCGTTTAGAGTACGGCAGTGTGAAAATTGCATATAGCAGTAGAAAGCGAGCTAGACAACTTTTAGGAAGATACAAATCAGTTTTATCATCTCTCTTTACCAAACTCCCCCTTTGGAGAGGGATGGTGAGGGGTGTCCCTCCATAACAAAATCGAACTGGTTTCAGTTACAGATATAAATTCCCTCTAGAGTTTACAGTTGCTTCACAGTGATATAAATGTGGAAAAGCTCAGGCGTCCACCTCTTAGTTCGCCTTTTTGTCCACCTAAAATATTCATAAGTATTACAAGCAATCAATAGTTAATGAACAATCAACAAAGCATCCTATTACACTAGCAACCCCGCAATCAGATGCTATCATAATTTTCAGCAATGTTAGAAATGCTCACGAACCCCCAACATTAGCCAGAAAACTTACTACTAACTCAAGGTATCTTCCAAATAAGCTTCAAAATTGCATTGTTTTTATCAAATGTTAAATTCAGTCCTCTATATCCGTAATACGCGCGCGAGGCTGACGCGAAAAGAGAAAGACGATTAAACGTCGAAAAGGTCTATATATAATTTATGGAATATTTCATGACATGTCTCATACATTTACACTATCTCTAATGTAAATTTGTATGATATATGACGCTTCATTTATGTGCATCGTAAATTTACACAACTTTTTTTTAGCTTTGTAGATGATTCGGAAACTTCATTTAAAATATAAGGGCCTTTCATAAATAATGAGACAATTTAAATGGTAAGAGATGAACTAGCCTATGGCTAAAAATCTCTATAATAAAGCAAAAAAAAAAAAAAACAATTTAAATGGAATCGGGGCTAATTACAAATTACGTCCCCACGGTAACTGAAAAAAAAAAACACGAGTGCTGACCTGGTTTATTCTGCCTCTACAGTTATTTAGCTCTAATTCTTTGCACCTATAACTACGATAGTGTTTCTGTAATAGTAACTGTAATTAGTAACTACCGCAACTATAGGTCTTAATTTGAGTCAATGACAATTAATACAAATAAACCGAAATTCTATAATTTTCCATCATCATTGATCATAATTGATATGTTCATTTATAATTTACCAAAAATATTTTACAAACTGAACAATATTTGCTCAAACACTATGAACTAATTTCCTATTTTGGGTCTTGAACTGAACTAGGAGATTCTAGAAAAAAAACATGATATTTATTTACGGAATTAAGCACCCTAATGTGACATGTATACTTACTTCTCGCTAATTTGTTATACCTGATACATTACCGATCGCCAAATCGAATGAGTAATATCTAAAAATACACTTCACTTAGGTGTGAATGAGTACAAACAAATACTAAAAATAAACAAGTGTCTAGCGATAAATCTAGGTCAAATCATCAAACTAGTTTGGTTCTATTTCTATGAATGAAATGGATTGTAAACAAAACATACTATTACAACGCCTAAACGTCATATTGGAAGCTCTCTCATTTCTCTCTTTCTACCTATAGTTGAAGGTCGTCAAGTTCCTATCTTAAACAGTGTTAGTGAACATTCGGCGATTCCGGTTGATTGTGTTTACGTCTACCTACTTGTGTTTATGTTTGTCACATGTTATGCACCAGCTACATAAAACAGACGCATGCGCAAGGTGTGCTTAATTGAATGCTATAAACGAAACGTGAACGTAATGTTTTCAGTTGTAAAGAACACCAAATTTACTGCAATGATCCTCAATTTGAGACTGCATTTGTAATACAGACTACCACTGCTGTGCGAATGAAAGAGTAATTAAAACGTCAATTATTATGATGACACACTACAATGATAATATTGTGATAATTTCATTGAAATTCTAGGACTTTCATGGTTCACTAAATTTTATTATCTTACATGAACAACTGGTGTTAATAAATTAACAAGTTCAATTTAAAAATGGATTGGTTAATATATGACAGATTTTTTTTTTTATAAACTGGATGCAACACACTTGTTGGTATAAACGAGCATATATACAACCGTATACTTTCAGACAAACTTGCTCACTCACAACCTCGCTGATACTGAATGTTCAGTTCTGTGTTGGCATTCAATAGTGCTTCACGCGTCGTTATTCCGCGAGTAAACTGAAACCTGTTGCTGCTACATATAATGCGTCGTTGTTGAAGATTTGTTTTCTGTAGAGCATGATGTCATAGCTCTCACGTTATTGATTTTATACAGTGTAGTAATGAACTAAGGCAGCCGATAAATACATTTATGAAATGAAAAGGTCGTACTTGTCGTGTAGAGTGATTTACAAAAGTGAAGCTTAACGGATTCAGATGCTACCAATATCGTTTTTTCATCGTTAGCAATTCGAGACATGTGATCGGAATTCATTTCAAAGCACAGAGTGCGACAAGCATTCCATATGAATTAGCATATACCAGTGAAACGAAGACGGGTTTGCATATGAAATGAATTGATAATTCGGCAGCATTATCAGCGCAAGGTCTTTTCGCATAACCCGGCATAACTCGCTAAAATGAGCTCAGAAGCCGGTTCTAGTGACCATGACGCAAAGCGTCGTAAAATATCTCAAAGCGTTATTTTGAGAAAAACAACTAAAGAAACAAAAAATCAGAATGAAGACGATAAAGACGCTACGAATGTAACCTACCATTATGAAGAAAATGTTCAACATTATGAGGAAACATTTGTTCGTGAAAATGTTGGATACCGGCAATCTAAGAATGTCGGCAGTATCGAACAAACCAATAGTTCCTGGTATGATGCTTATCGTGCTCGTGTAGTTAAACATTTAGGAGATGCTAACCGGCATTATGGAACATCTGAATATGATGTTCACATTTTGGAAAAACGAGGTAAGCGAAGGCCCTCATCTATTATGCATCAAAGATTCATCAGTATTGAAAGATTTAATATATTGCAAATTGTCAAAAATGTAGAGTATATTTTATTTTGCTTTGCGCGATGATTAAATATAAAGAAGATTGATGAAGAATTTGTAGATTTCCTACATACCGGTGAAGCGCGATGTGAGAAGATGTATATATGTAGATGCGTGAAATGTAAACCGATTTTTCGTAGATTGATTGGCTTGCGTGAGATTTTTCTAGCATCTTAGAATTGAGATTCAAATGTGTCGCCTCCGATGTCCGTAGTTCGTTTTGTCGAAGGTCATTTCACCGATTTCAATTATGACCTCTTCTATGAATCATTGAGTTGATGATGTTCAAAATATGAAAAAAACATGAAAGTTAAACCCCGCAAGCTCTCAATCAATAAGTGGAAGTACTTGAAAGAACACAAGTTGGGGTAGGCGTAAACTCGTGTAAGAGCGTCAAATCCGGGAAGAAAAAGAATGTATGTAGTAGCTACACATGGATAAAATCACAGTCTCGTAAATTGGCAAAAGATTGCATTTCCAACCAACTCTGAAAGTGGTGTGTTTTGGAACTACCTACTATTTACGCCTAGAATTGACGTGAGGGTTATTTTGAGTGCTGAAAAATCTTGTAGAGAGTTGCTGAGCAGATCTGTTTGTTTTTTGTTAAGCGAATTCGTGATTCTTCGATTATTTGTGTTGGGGGCCGCTGATAGCCTAGCTTGAAAGGCACGGTATTACCAAGCCGGAGGCAGGGGGTGCGATATTCCAGGATGGACATTTTCTCGACTTCCCTGGGCATAGAGTATCATTGTGCTTGCCACAGAATATTCAAATTCATGCATTGGTTAGAACACTTAGTTGAGAACCATCAAAACGGTCGCTACAGAAGCGTAAAAAACCTTTAAGAAGAATAAGTCGTTACTAGGAAATACATATATGTAAACAGCAATTTCTGAATACATGTGCGAATCTGCTTAAAAAATATCACGTTTGAGATTATCATTTTCATGATACCAAAAAATAATTCCAACCCAAAACTCATGAAAACCAGTCATGCTCATTAGGGTGAGTCAACGAAGATGTAATCTTCGTGTTCTCATTGATTTTTTGATCTGTATTGAGGTTTAAAACAAATGTGCCAATTTCAAACGAATTTATTTATGATCTGGCTTTTCGACAAAGCTTTAAAGTTTGTATGGGAAAATGCATGGAAACCGGAACAAAGCTATTTGCTTGTCAAACATCACAGTATGTTTACCAAACGTAAGACATAGATTGAAAAAAAAATCTTTTCAGAACAATGCTTATTAATGAAATAAACTCTGATTAATCCACCTAAAATTTACCAATAAGGGTTGATCAATTTATTATGTTACGGTCTATAGGGGGAAGGAGTGGCTATAAATTTCTGTGATAAGCAATGCATCAAAAAAAGGAAAAACGTGTCGAAATGGGGGTTTAAAATTTTCCTCAATTTCCCGTGACATAATTAATCCGTGGCCATCAGAAACAGCCTTTAGGATGAAACTGTCTTTAATAAAGAAACAAGCCAAACATTCGTAGTCCGCAGCACCAATTTAAGATTGCATATAACACACACAAAAAAAAGATTAATCTTTTTTGCATGTTTGAATTCACGACTTGATTGTTGTTGTTGATGAGAGCTTCTATTATGCAATCTGGCCAGTTCAAAAGTTTGGGCAATTAAAATCCTATCGCCTGTTTTTAAGCCTCAATTACATTTATTTATTTATTTACCAACTCTCCAAGAATTAATTAATTTATCTTTATTAGGGAGGCTTTCAGCCTGGGGCTGGTTCGCTTCCATTCACGATCGCCAAGAGACAGGACGATTGCTTCGAACTTCTACCCAAAAGAAAATGCTCCGAGATTACCATATTTGGGGCGATCAATTTATTATGCCCCTTCCGCCCTTTCGTGACGTTTTTCCTATACCTAATGCATTGCTTGTCCCAAAATCATAACCCCCCTCCCCCTTAGAGCGTGACATAATATGTGCGTTCACTTGCGCAGTTTTTAGAAAATTCTTTTAGAAAATCATGTATTTTTTTTAATGTCATGTGACATATATATGTTTCTGTACTTCAAGAATAATAGCATTGACCTGGAAAAGATTGGATTGATCAGTACTATCGAGCAAAAATGATAAAAGTATTATTTTGAACGATTGTGTTGTACACTTTCCGGGGGTATCTAGAGTTCACGTTTTTGTTCATATCTCCGAATTTCGGGATTAAATTAAATAGTGTTCAATGGGAGTCAGAAACACACAAAATGGAATTTGTTTTACTCAAATCGGTTCAGACATCGCCGAGAAATCGAGTGAGTTACGCACACACTAAATTTCACACACTTATGTCATGAGTCATGAGCAGAACTACCCTACGGCTAAAAATCTCAAAAATGAAATAAAACAAAAAACCTTCCATTGGTATATGACACTTGATCCTCCGGGTCTCGGATCCAAAATGCATTTTTCAAGTGATATTATAGTATTAGTATGCAGATATAACCGATCCAAGACATGTTTTGATGTAACACGGCAACTGTCCCCTGCTACAGGTTCCCCCGGGACATCCCTGTGATCTCAAAACGGCCAAAATGAATCCGGAATCTTCTTGAATCAAAACATCAGAACTTGTTGAATGAAATGAAAATTTAAATATATCATCATAGGAGATCATTTTTAGTTTTTAGAATCGCACTCGCCACACTCAGACTCGTTGTCGTGACCAGAACCTGACAAACGACGCAATATGAGCATTAAAAACGGAAATAGTGGCAAAAACTTTATGCTAAATGACGCTGCTAATTATTCCTATTTATGCCCCTTGGGTCACTTGCCATATTTGAAACTCGTTAATCATCACCAACCAACCCCCATTTCCTTTTCATTCTTTACAATGTAAGTAAGAGAGCGAAACAGAAAGGTGGGTTAAAAGTTCAAAATCTCCCTTATTATCCATGATTTACCGGTCCTGCGTATGGTAGTAATTCTGTGTGCAATGCTATGTAGCAATGTAGGTTTCGATTTATTTTGTTTCCATGACATTGTTTGCACAGGAATTACCATCGTTGACTCCCACGATCAATGTTAGTTCGAAATAAGACATACCGTTGAATAGTTCTGGAGTACGTTTCTGTCCGTCTTATGGATTGGAGTTACATAACAAACATCAAAAGGTTTCAATTTGTACATGTACGACTCTAGAAATCAATATCTGTCATATTTTCTTCAACTAAAATTTTACTTTTCTTCCATTTTACAGATGAACAAGAACGCGTACAAAAGAAAACTTTCGTTAACTGGATAAACTCTTTTCTTTCCAAGGTATGTTGGTTCACATTTAATCGATAAATTATAAAGCAAATAAAAAATTTCATTATCTAATAACTCATATTGATAAAAAAAAATACAATTTTATCAAATTAACTCACTGGTAAACCTAGTACTCAAATTATTTTTCAATTTTGGTACTGATTTTACATTAATGTATTTTTTTCATGGGCTCCCATGAACGATCGATTTTTCATCACCATGACTAAGGGATTGTTTGCGTAAATGGTGATGTGGAAAATTATTGGACGTCCATAAGACAGTACAGGTATCGGTAGATTTTTTATGAAGCAGATTGTGCTTGAGTGCATTGAATGCTATTGAGTCTAGATCTAGCCACTAGCCACTAATCCAACAAACAATGAGATGTTGCAAGATCCATTCGTCTGATTAAACACTTAATGATTGCAGTGGCAGTTTATCAGCTGCGCAATCAATTCAAAATTAAATGATTACAAGTTATTGAAATGCCTGATATTGACTGCACAGCAGATAAATTCCCGTTAGTACCTGGGTACAGTTTAAACATAATAATCAGCCCTAATGAGTCGTATACCTGCACTATATAGCCGATAGGTGAATGAACACTATGAGCAGTTAATACCCCTAATGTCAGCCTAAATGTCCCTAATATTGCTCCCATACATAAAATTCGAAGGAAAGCACTTTTTGACATTTTTTTACTAGCAACCTAAAATATCTATCTGTATGGTCAAGATGACGCACTGTTCTAAGAAAAAAAAATAAGAATAGGAAATTTTTATCGATGGGCTTAACCTTCAGATCCATAAGCCAATATTAGATCCATTTCTGCTATTTGATTTTTTTGTATATTCAATAAAATTGTGATTTCCACATGATACTAAGGCCTTTAATCTAGAAAATGCTATGTAGAGGAAATGGCCCTAATGTGGGCCTGTGGATCTAAGATTGGGCTCATCTCTAAAAATCTGCTATTTACCAATTTTATCTAGATGAACGCGTCATTGGGACGGTACTAATGGATATATTTGGTCTCTATTGAAGATTTAGTCGATTGCTGAATTTATGTATGGGCCCAAATTAGGGGAATTTAGGTCGACATTACATCCATTTCCCCTATATAATAATAAAAAAAAAGAAAGATTAAGATGTACAGAGATTTATAAATAGAGAGGGTTACTATTGGGCCTTTTATGTCCAAATATTGATTGGTTGATGTTTTAGTGTTTCGGAGTCGTGAGCCTTGTTAGTTGCTATGTTGCCATCGATTTAGGAGTTATCTGTTGCAGCTGCTAGTGGATACCAGCTCGGTCCATGTTTCGTACCAGGTTGTCATCGTCTTGTGTATTATTACATATTTTGGGTGTGGCCCTGTGGTTTCTTCTTCTTCTTTTTTATTTAACGTCGGTCTCTGTTTCGCAATCGATTGCCAATCACCGATGACCTCAGTTGCCAATTGGTGATTAATCACCGATGGCAATCAAGGGCCACACCTGGAACCTTTCGTGGGCCACACCTGGAAGACGTGACCAAAGATTTTTTTTCGCCTCAGGAAAATCTCAACAACCTCGGCTGGACTCACTGTTCATTCTAGGATTTTCTTGGTGCTGTAGTTTGTTAGTTACATTCTCGGTTCTGGATGTATGCTGGATTGATTGATTTGAATTCTTTATTATTAAGACTCTCAGGCATTTGCTGGTTTGTCTATGTGTACACTGGATCTTAAGATCAATGTAGGGTCTATTTTCGTGTTCCGTTGTACCTGGTACAGTCTTTGGTCTGTCATGAATGCTACCAAAAGTGACTCTCAAGTCGGATGTTTACTTAAAATATCCCCCAGGCTGATCTGGTGGTACAGGTACAGAGGACTTGCTGTTCACACATGTTAATCTGTCAGGTGGCCCGAGCAATTGGTATAGCCCGAGAGTAGAAGTCGCACGTGTTCTCGAAAGCGTCCTTATTAGTCCTATTAACGGGCTTGATGGTTACTTGGGCATGTTTCGTGTTACGTTTTCACCATTTTGTGTTTTTAGGGGCTCTAGGTGTGGTGAACGTCATTGTAGTTTTTGTTTCGTGTCGCGTTGTCGAATTATCTTAAGATTCTTAGTGTGGAATTATTTGTTGCCTTCTCGATTCCTGTTGTATCTGTGTCGGCATAAATGGTGGATATTGCTGGAATGGTTTTCGTGTTCAATGTATCTTTCATGTTCATTCCTTAATATGAAAGCTAGTATAACTTGCTGGTCTCTCCAGTTTTTGAAATCTGCCCGTTTGCCTTTTGGTGCCTATTCGTAAGAAAGTTCGTTTTTCGCATTCTAAGCATGAGCATTTGACCCAATTATTTACTCCACGTAGAGGAATCTCATCCCTACCTAGTACCTATTGCCCGACCGTCGGGTATTCCCGTTCATTACCAGTGATGTCACGTTGTATGCTTTGTGATTTGCATTGCGACATAGTTGATTGCATGGATCTGTTGAGCACGCTGGCTGAATCGGATACGATGGCTTTTCTAGAGGGACCTGATTTACTGATGGCCGACCCAAATTTCACAATCCTAATTTTGCCTCTACCGTTCTAGAAAATTACCGGGTAATCTCGAATTTTGTTACCACTTACAGTTGTGTGTTGTAATTAATTTTGCTGAAATTCAGTAAAACATTTTGATTGAGTGTGTAGTCATTGAATCGATGTACAGTTAGAGTGGCCCGAAATCGATGCTGGAATTTTAAACTCATCGTCCATCACCAGTTCGAGTGTGGTGAAGTAAGCACAAAGTCCGAATCCTGACAAAATTCTGTCAAGCTGTCGATCGCCTAGGATTTTTTTTTAAAATCTTTATTTTAGAGATTTTTAGCCGTCTAGGAGGTTGTCGGCTCACAGAAGATGAACCGTAAAATTGCAACAAGACAGAGGTCTTCTTTGAATATTACGTCCCAACAAATCCGAAAAATTCCTGGAATGAACCGGAAATCGAACTAAGCCGCCTCCTGCATGATCTTGATTTTAGCTACATCTTCACAAATTAATGTTAGGGAACTGAGCCAAAGAGGAGGAGGCAGGGGTATACGAAAAATGTCTGGATCTTAGGATTTTCCTTCACAATTTGCCAGCACATATATACACAGCAAAAAATTCTGAATTATAATTGTGATGTAAATATTCATTCACGTAAACCTGTATTTCATTTCACGCAAACGAGCAGCTTGAGAGCAATGTTGTTTACAAATATGGGCTTTTGTATAAAATATTTGCAACATTTCATGCAACGTAGCAAATATTGTATACAAAAACTCATTGTTGTAAATAACATTGTTTACAAGTTTCTCGGTTGCGTGAAATGAAATTCAAGTTTACGTGAATGAATGTTTACATCGCTATTAAAATTCAGAATTTTTATCTGTGTAGTTACAAATATTTTGTAATATTCAACGACAAACTGGAGCAGTAATTAAATGAACTAAAGTGGAAATTTACACGTTCATTTAAATTCGTATCCTTGTTCGTTGAAAACTAAATTAATTTCAGCTGACATTTACGTTGTCAACACAGATGAATGTAAAATTCAATGCCAATCAATAGATTATTCAATACTTTCAAGTAAAATTAAAGATGAATTACTGTATGTTTCAACTAAGGTTGGAAAATAAATCCAATTGTAATCGCGCACGGGACTTTCCTACGTTGTGTGATTAATAGATTTTTTTTTTTTATAATTACTTTATATGTACAGGCTCAATCGAATAAACTTTACAGAGCCGAGTTATCCTTTGCGTTATACATTATTACTGTCTTAAATTTAAAGTTAAAGGAACTGGACCGAGTACTCGCGGTTGTCTTGAGGTTAGTGGAGATTTACAATTTTTTGGATGGGAAAAGGGAAGAAGGAGGTTTGAAATGTGGTTTACGATACAACTATTTAATTAATCCTAAAGCATGAAATTATTTCTATTCATCTTGAAAACAAACATTGAAAAAAAAAAACCCACACGTACAAAATACAAACTAAACACAAGGTTAATCAAACTTACAATCTAAGGTTAATATCCTTAAAGTAAACATATATGAGTTTCATAAACTCCAGATCGCGTCTAGCCAAAATATCCCGAACTGGAACATTAGGTTGTCTACCTCGAGCCCGAAGGGAATCATAAAAATGTGATCTGACTCCACGATACTCCGCACAAGACCAAAGGATGTGATCAGCGTCCTGGTAACCTTGTCCACATTCACAGAGATTGCTGTCTCCCAACCCCACACGGAACAAGTGAGCGTTTAGACAATAGTGATTGGACATGAGACGAGACATCACGCGTATGAAGTCTCGACTCAAGTCCAACCCTTTGAACCATGCAAACTTCGACACCTTAGGGATAATTGAATGTAGCCATCGTCCCAAGCTCCCTTCACTCCATTGATGTTGCCAGCTAACGAGCGACTGCTGACGATAAATAGAGAAAAATTCACTATAGGCGATCTGTCGATCATAAATGTCGCCTTCCATAGCGCCCACCTTCGCAAGTGAATCCGCCTTCTCATTGCCCAAAATTGAGCAATGCGAAGGGACCCACGCGAAGGTGATGATGAAAGAGCGCACGGATAAAGTACTAAGCAGTTCTCGTATTTTCAAGAGAAAATACGAGAAGTGCTTTACCGGCCTAATGGAACGGATAGCCTCGACAGAACTGAGACTATCCGTAAAAATAAAGTAGTGGGCTGGAAGAAGTGAAGCAATAGTTTCCAAAGTGTAGTGAATTGCTGCCAGTTCAGCCACATACACAGAACAAGGAGCTTCAAGTTTTCGAGAGGCGCTATGAAATTCATTAAATATACCAAAACCAGCGGACTCCTCTATTAGAGATCCATCTGTGAAAAACGTTCTTGCAGAATCAATATGGCCAAACTTTGCAGCGTATAATGACGGAGCAATCATAGGACGATGATGCTCTGGAATTCCGCGGATTTCCTGTGTCATAGATAAATCAAAATTCACTGAATTGCCGAAATCGGAGAAGATTACACGATTGGGAATATTTCTTGAAGGGCTGACATCCTGTGTTAAATATAGGTAGTATAAAGTCATAAAACATGTTTGAGGATTTAGCTCCAGAAGCTTCTCAAAATTTTCGATCACCAGTGGGTTCATTACTTCGCAACGGGTGAGGAGCCTCAGAGATAACTCTGAAAAACGGACGGATAGAGGCAACATGCCCGCCAGCACTTCGAGACTCATAGTATGAGTCGAGTGCATGCATCCTAACGCGATACGAAGACAACGATACTGGATCTGTTCCAGCTTGATGATGTGCGTTTTAGCTGCCGACTGGAAGCAAAAACTGCCGTACTCTAAAACCGATAAAATCGTTGTCCGGTACAACGTCAGAAGATCTTGTGGATGGGCTCCCCACCACGTTCCGGTAATTGATCGAAGGAAATTGATCCTTAGTTGGCATTTTCGTCTCAGATACTCAATGTGGGATCTCCAGGTGCATTTGGAATCGAACCAGACCCCAAGATATTTAAAAGACATGGAATGAGTGATCGGTTTACCCAAAAGTTGAAGCTTCGGTTGTGCTGGGCTATGCTTCCTAGAAAAAACGACCAGCTCAGTTTTCTCCGTGGAGAATTCGATACCTAGCTGAATAGCCCAAGTAGACAAATTGTCCAAGGTATCCTGTAAGGGTCCTTGCAGGTCAACCTCTTTTGGCCCTGTGATAGACACTACGCCGTCATCTGCAAGTTGTCTCAACGTGCAATTGTCACTAAGACAGACATCAATTTCTCTAACGTAGAAATTGTACAAAAGGGGGCTTAAACATGAGCCTTGGGGGAGACCCATGTAGCTAAATCGAAAAGCTGTAGAGTTTCCATGAGAAAAGCTCATATGTTTTTCTGACAGCAAATTGTACAAAAAATTATTCATTAATGGAGACAATCCACAAGCGTGGAGTTTCTCTGAAAGAACTTCATCGGATACTGAATCAAAAGCCCCCTTGATATCCAAGAACACAGAAGCCATTTGCTCTTTCTTAGCAAAAGCTAACTGAATTTCCGAGGAAAGCAACGCGAGACAGTCGTTCGTTCCCTTACCCCTACGGAAACCAAATTGAGTATCTGAAAGAAGGTGGTTCGTCTCAACCCATTTGTCGAGGCGAAAAAGGATAATTTTCTCCATCAATTTCCGAATACACGACAGCATCGCGATGGGCCGATACGAATTGTGATCCGACGCGGGTTTATCAGGCTTTTTAATGGCTATCACCCTTACTCGTCTCCAATCGTCGGGAACAATATTGAGCTCCAAGAACTGATTGTACAAGTTCAACATGCGCCTCTTAGCGACGTCTGGGAGGTTTTTCAGCAAGTTGAACTTGATTCTATCAGATCCCGGGGCAGAATTGCCACACGAAAGGAGAGCGAGTGAAAGTTCGACCATTGAAAAAGGGTGACTGATTTCGTCTACCGAATTCGCGGTTTCGCGAGGAATCAACTGCGACGGCACGGAATCCGGACACACTTTTCGCGCGAATTTAAGAATCCATTGATCCGAGCATTCCTCGCTTTCGTTGTTAGTAGACCGGTTACGCATTCTTCGCGCCGTACTCCAAAGCGTATTCATAGACGTTTCGCGCGACAATCCGTCTACAAACTGCCGCCAGTAACCCCGTTTTTTGGCCTTGATGAGGCTTTTGAGTTCGCGTTCAAGAGATGTGTATGCGTCGAAATGCTCGCGTGTTCCGCGTTTCCGAAAAAGTTTAAACGCGTCGGACTTTTTACGGTAAACCTCCGTGCATTGTTGATCCCACCAGAGCGATGGTGTTTTCTTACGAATAGACGATCGCGGCACCGGTCGTGTTTGAGCTTGAAGTGCGCTGTCGACGATGAGATTAGAGAGGAAATTATATTCCTCCAACGGCGGAAGCTCTTCCACTGACGATACTGTATCGTCTATCGCGGATTGGAAGTTAGTCCAATCAATGTTACGGGTTAGATCATACGCGACGTTAACGGATTCTGACGAGTTGAACCCACTGGCAATCGAAATTTTGATCGGCAGATGATCACTACCGTGCGGATCCTGGATTACATGCCAAGTGCAATCCAACGATAGTGAATTAGAGCAAAAGGTGAGGTCTAATCTGCTACCATTCGAGGATGGACCAGCCAAACGTGTTACTTCTCCATTGTTAAGTATTGTCATGTCGAAGTTGTCGCAGAGATCATAAATCAAAGTAGAACGGTTATCATCGTACAGCTCCCCCCAGCCTGTACCGTGGGAGTTAAAATCTCCCATGATCAACCATGGAGCGGGAAGTACCGCACATATGTCGAAAAGTTGTTTGCGATTAACGGAGACTCTAGGAGCAATATATACAGAAGCAATACAAAGGCTCTTACCTTTAATGGTAGCCTGACATGCGACAACTTCAATACCGGGGAATTCGAGAAGATTCACTCTATAGAAGGAATGGCACTTTTTGATCCCCAAAAGTACCCCTCCTCCACGTGAATCCTCACGATCCAATCGAATAATGTTAAAATCAAAAAAAGGGAGATCAATTTCTGAAGAGAGCCATGTTTCACAGAGGGCAAATGCATCGCAATTATTGTTTTGGACTAAATACTTGAACGAATCTAATTTCGGAATAAGACTTCGACAATTCCACTGTAGAACAGTGATCAAATCCCCGACCTCGTTTGGAAAATTATCCATCGAAGGAGATGATAGCTGCAAGAAGGGGCCATTTTGAAGTCAATTGCTTCAAGAAGGATTTCACAGTGGGAAGCAATGTGAGGACAATGCTTTTCAGAGGATCAGAAATGTTGAGATATTTGAGAATACCGTCCACAATGTCATCAAATGAGAACAGCACAGATGAAGAAGGGGTTTCTGTTCTTAAAATTGGGGCATCAGGGGTTTTGGATGTCCCCGGAAGAGGTGGAAAATCCTGGGTATAATCAGTTCTGCGGAATCCAGGAGGAGTAGAAGTCTCCTTTTTTCCACCACTCCTTGATTTGGGCAAGCTGATTTGGGGTTCTTGAGCTGCAACTTTCCGCGAACGGATGCGTTTTCGTTTCCGGGCAGAACCTTCCGGAAAACTGAAAGAAACTCCCTCCTCAGCCAAGTCAGAGCCAGACTCGTCATCTGACAAAAGAGCGAAGGGATTTGTTTCGTTGGTCGATGGCTTGGCTGTCTTAAGCATTTCTGCAAAAGACCGCCTGGAACGTTCCTTAAGGGAGCGTTTCATTTTGTCCCCGAGCTGTTTGTACGCCGGGCACGACGAGAGAGCATGAGGAGGAGTTCCGTTGCAGTACACGCATTTTGGTGCAGTAGCTGCGCAGGCGCCATCCTCATGTTTCTCCCCGCAGGAGCAGCGTGCCTTGTTGCCGCAGTGGGAGGCCGTATGTCCCAACCGCTTACAATTCTGGCAGTTCATGACCCGAGGTACAAACAACCGCACAGGAAGACGAAGTTTTCCCAGCTCGATGTATTGAGGAAGGGCAGATCCAGAAAAGGTCACCCGAAACGAGTCTGTGGGGGTAAAACTCTTTTTACCCTCGCTGAGCGATACTGACTTCATTCTATGAACGGCCAGTATCTTTACCGGAGGAAGCAAGGGGTTCTTGAATCGGCCAACCGCTTGCTTCTCCAGTATCTCGGGGTTCAGGCTCGCCTCAGTGACCACGCCTTCGATCTCCACATCAGAGGCTGGAATGTACACCCTATATTCCAGTGTGAAAAACTGGGAAACAGCAATTTCATTAGCCTGTTTCAGGTTAGCGACGGTCACACGAAGTTTGTTGTGCCTAACCTTCGTTATTTCGGTCACGGCAGAGAATCGCTTTGTCAGATCATCAGATATCTGAACAACATTCAAGGGTTTGTTTTTGGGCTGAAAATAGACAACCCATGGGCCAGTCGAGTCATTCGGGTAGGCCCGCAATCTGGAGTTTTTCTCAGCCTGCCCATTGACAGACTGAGACGACGAACCAGGGATGACATCATCATTTTTCTTAGGTGAATGGTCATCCATGTCGTCTTCTGACAAAACATCCATTTTGTTCAACTAGTGGGAGCGCAAAACGCTCTCCCACTGAACGCACAGACACAATACACAGAAAACACTACAAACACAGAAATACAAAATGAAAATTTAACTAATGGGGGAGGAAAAGAAACAAGAAAAAAACAAAAACTTATCTGATAATCCTATACTACTACCACCGAGCGTTATATGTGTAGGCGTTTACACAGATGGCTGGAAGAGACGCGTTGCGTGGATGACCTTCGTTGTGGTGCACTTGATCGAGGCTCGGTACTCAGCGCACACAGGCGCACGATGATTGATGAACGATGAAGATGTAGAAACGGGTGCTCACACTCGATGATGATGATACGTAAGCGGGTATGCGTGAGCGCGTATGCGTGACCACGCAACGATGATGCCCAAATTGGTTTGCGAATTACCAATAGCACGGATTAATCGTTCCGAAAATGACACTTTCTACTTTAAAAAAAACTCACTTTTCGATCAATTTACCGGGAACTATGCCAGGAGTCACTTAGTGAGAAAAAACTGATAATTTATATCAAGCGAATACCGAGAAAACTTCCAAAACAACGGAGCGCGAAACAAGTCGACCGTACTTCTTGCTAGGACGCAGTGGTATGTGATTAATAGATGCACACTTAGAAAAGTTCATGTAAATTTAGGTGCTCTGAGACTGACATACACGAGCGTCAATCTTGACATAGAATTGAGTCATAATAGACGTAAAATTAAGCTCAATCAAACTTACTTTTCATTGAGTGACGAAGTTTTTAGTCCCGGGGCACTTAATTTTACATGACATGTTTGTTTACGTCTCATCCTTTATGTCAAAGATGGATTCCGTCACGTGTAAAATTAGGTATTTCACAGCAAAAAATTCTGAATATTAATTGTGATGTAAACATTCATTCTAGTAAACTCGTATTTTATTTCACGCAAAGGAGCAACTTGTAAGCAATGTTGTTTACAAAGGTGGGCTTTTGTATACTATATTTGCAACTTTTCATGAAATGTATCACAACTTTACCCGATTTAAAATGTAAACATCTATGATATGTGACGCTCCTTTTATGTGCTCATATTGAACAGAGATTTACACTACTTTTAAGAATAGTGTGTATAACGGCGCCGGTGGTGTAGTGGTAAGCGTGATTACCTCTCACCCCAGCAAGCCTGGGTTTAATCCTAGTCGGTGCCGCCGGGATGTTCTGAGGCATAACATCTCTGATCACGCCTTCCTTCGGATGGGAAGTAAAGCCGTTGGTCCCCGGTTCATGAGTTGATGAGTCGATAGGTAGGGTCCAGGTGTGGGAGCTGCCTTCCTGGCACGTCGGTAGCATTGGTGCTCAGCACGGAAAACAATATCGACGGAAAAAACAAACCAAAGGAAAAAAAAAATAGTGTGTGGTGAAAATGAAGCACGGTCGTTTATCGGACCATCCTGCTATGGCAGAGGCATGCGAACGATTGCATTTATCTACAGTCGTTACAATAGAATGGTAGGCATGATAACACTATGCTTGCAGCACTTGAGTTTTTGGGTAGGTTAGATGCACACGTTTTGCACAAACAATGCGTCTAATGTAATTTTACTAAATTGTTGCTGTGAGTAAACCTCCTGCAACGAGAACGGTCGGCTGACGATCGACGGTGTTTCCTGGTTAGGGATGGCTAATGGCTATAGTTTCCATGAGGTTGACAAAATATACATCGAAACAAATTCTGAATTCTAATGGTGATGTAAACATCCATGCATGTAAACTTCCTTTTCATGTAAACTAACTATTTGTAAGGAATGTTGCTAACAAAGATGGATGGTTGCATACAATATTTGGAATATTTCAATAAATGTCTTATAAATTTACACAATCTATAATGTAAACATGAATGATATATAACGCTCCATTTGCATGTATTATTCATAGATTTTTTTTCGAACTGTGTATAATAGAATAAGATGGGGCAAAAGGTCGACCATAGTTTAACAAATTTAAATTCCCAAAAGTCGATGCATTTGGAATCAAACTAATTCCATACAAAGGATTCTCTTGTAGAATTTTGATGAGTTTTCAGTCCATTCACAGCTAGAACGATTTTTTCGGAAGAGTTCCACCGGTGAGACAACAGTATGGGGTGAATAAAAAATCACTAAACATACTTATTGGGCTACTTACGATATCATTTGAAAAAGATAAATCGAAGTCAAACAGATATCTGTAGGTTTTGTGACTGTGAGACAGAGTCCTCTGAACATTTGCTCTGCGAGTGTTCAGCACTAATCGTGCGCAGAAGACAATACTTCAACAAAATCATACTAATTCCTTCTAAGATTTGATTAAAAAATCCCAAAATGGTGGTTGAATTCATTCTAAGAATCATACCAGATTGGGGTACTCCGCATTATCAGGCAACAACGGCAGTTACCCTAAATGGTAACTCGTCGTCCTGAACAGATGCGCTACTAAACAGGGGTATACCACAATAGATCAGCTTAATGGTCGTAGTGGTTCAAATCCCAACATAAACAAAAAAATGGGGTAAAAGTTCACTTACTGGCCACTGCAAAATCTTTAAACACCCTCTAATGATGTGAAGGGGATTAAAAAACCACATGTGTCCATATATTGTGAGAAGTTCTCAAATTTTTGCCCCGTTGATTGCCCCACTATAGGCAATTCCAGCTTCCTGATGATATATCAAATGACTTATACTCCAAAAATCATCTTCAAGAAAAACGAAATCAAGCCCTGAAAAAATTATCCCTTCACTATTGAATTTTTCTTGTTGTACGCCCTTCAACCTGGAGTATATTTCATGATGGCAGAAAAGTCCAATTTATGTCAAAAGTTGTCAATTATCCATATTTTCAATGGAATTTGGTTGTGAGGATAAGGACTGTTGCTGATAAATGCTTTAGTGATTGGTTGTTTAGCTTCCGATACGAGTTTGAGTTGTTCAATTTAAGTTAATTCTCTATATTTAAAATCTACTGGATCACTTTAGAATTAAATACAGTTCGAAACATAAATAGCTGTTCAGCTAATGTGTGTCATTGCACTTCAAGAGAAAGACATTTAAATAAGCGCTTGCTTGAAAACAACGCTCATACTTCATATACAGATTCAACCATCAATCAAACTCAATACTATACCGATAAGCAGCTCTTTGGAGCATCGTTCATACTTATTAATATAAAACACTTATGTTATGTCAAATTGACTTTTTATTAATCTACGCAGTTAAAAAAAGTAATGTTAATTTCTGTCACTATGACTTATGTTATGTCAAATTGACTTTTTATTAATCTACGCAGTTAAAAATGTAATGTTAATTTCTGTCACTATGATGCACATAAATGGAGCGTCTTAAGTTTCCGATATAGATCGTGTAAATTTATGAGACATTTCATGAAATATTCCAAATATTGTAAGCAACATTTATTGCAAGTTGACAGTTACAAATATTTACATCACCATTAAAATTAAGTTTATTTTTCTGAATATCTTAAAATAAATAGATTAAACCAGTACTCTCCCAATTAATCTACAATATTTTCGCACCATTTAGTCACGCTTCTTGATAAATAGAGTATACACCTAGCGGCGTCAGCGGTGTAGTGGTAAGCGTGATTGCCTCTCACCCCAAAGGGCCTGGGTTCAATCCCAGTCGGCGCCGATGTGATTTTCTGTTACATAAAATCTCTAATCGCACCTTCCTTCGGAAGGGGGAAGTAACGCCGTTGGTCCCCGGTTCATGAGTCCAGGTGTGGGAGCTGCCTCCCTGGCATCGATAGCATTGGTATTTAGTATGGAAAACAAGATCGACGGAAAGCAAATCAAACAAAAAAAAGGATGATACACCAGGGTACACTCCCGGGTGCACCTTCAGTGAAAGCACGGTATGTGGCTCTGCAGTGCAAAAATTGTTATGTTTGGTCGGGGGAATAATTAATCTATGTTAAGAAGAAATCGCTAAAAAGTCAATTGGACTTAATATTAGTTTTCAATGCAAAAAAAAAAGAACGATACTCCAAAGAGCGTTGCCATCCCGCCGATAAGTATTCAATATTTGATAAACCATCAGCCATACTCTCAGAAACTTTTATATACATCCTGATATGCAAAATAACTTTGAAGTTCTTTGGAGAAACAAAAACATAAGGTGGTACCGGATAAGTAGTAGAGTAGTTTCCCAGTCAACCACCAAATATTTACACTGAATGCTAAAAAAAACAGAGGATATCAATTTACACATACCAATACTCAAAACTAATAGATTAGTAAGTTTTATTAAAAACTACGAACATTTACACTGACGTTTAGAAAATAATGATAATCTTTGTCAGGTATCAAGCACACCTTTCAATTATTTGTTCTGTTAATTGACCTTGTTCACTTATATGGTTGGTGATCGTTGATGTTGACCTTTCTATATATTTCTATTTGAAAGGGAATCAGCTCTGTCAGTAATGACGTTTGACTACAGCCCAACTAATGGAAACCCAACTAAAACGTAGCCCACTAAAAGATAACCCAACGAGCGCAATTCGACTGTACCTACTATGTGACTGAATTATTATTATTATTTAGCTTTATTTAGGAGGCTTTCAGCCTTAGGCTGGTTCGCCTCCACCTATGTGACTGAAACAAAACTCGTGAAGACAGTTTTCTTTTTCTATTGTTTTTTTTATGTGTTTAAACTGGCTGATCAAATTTCCACGTGTATTCTTCGTCACACACGAAATGTAATTTCATTGACCACTGATAAAACATAACTTTAGAGTTGATTTTTGTTTAAGTAAACACAACAGAAAGTGTTATGGCTCGTGTTTTGTTAATTTTTAATATAGAAGTTAAAGGAAATGCTCTGCCCTTTTGAACTACGCCGATGAGATGGAGCAAATATTTGTTGAACAACCCATCCCAACACACCAACTCGAAAAGATTTGAAACTCCGAAGGTATTTCAGTCTGTAACTTTACTTTAATGTATATAGATGAGAGGGTATACAGTAAGCCCTCCCCCCCATCCAACCAAATTAAATTGAGCAAATATTTTTGAATAACACATCTGAACATACCAATTTGACAAGATGAGAAACACCGAAATTATTCCAGTTTGAAGCTTTACTTCCATTGATATTAGCCCCACTCTTTAACAATGCTTATGAGACTGACCTATTTTTTTTTTTGAATGATTCATATGAACATACTAACTTAGAGAAACACCGAAGTTATTTCAGATTAAAACATTACTTGCATTGTTATGAGTAAGAGGGGCGGAGAGTAAGCCCCCTCCCTTCTCCAACTTCGCATATGAAATAGGTCTATAGTTTTAGAATATATCCATATGAACATACCAAATATCTTATCGATTTCCGAAATTATTTCAGTTTGGAATCTTACTCTCATTGGAACACCGGCAGTGGATTATAATATTTATATTGATTAGTTTGTCATCACTATTAACGATTTATCTTACATTTTCGGTGATTTTTACAGTAGAAATGCCCATGCAATAAGTGGGTTAACAGTTCTTCTCCGCCCGCAATGTCACTTGTTCTACTTATTATTCTAAACATCATATTAATACCAGAACGGATACC
This sequence comes from Ochlerotatus camptorhynchus, assembly GCF_037179485.1. Classification (NCBI taxonomy): domain Eukaryota; kingdom Metazoa; phylum Arthropoda; class Insecta; order Diptera; family Culicidae; genus Ochlerotatus; species Ochlerotatus camptorhynchus. Next base: position 150,454 of record NW_027041122.1, on the reverse strand, counting down.
TGTCATCACATCTATAGACTTCTCTGACGTTTGTGAAATACACAAGTATTAGTGCAGAACTTGGGGTAAATTATACGTATTAGTGCAAGAAAATCTTTGAATTCACCCAGAGTTCTGCCTTAATAGACTTCTATGCAAGGGCGTAGCCAGGTTTCGAGCTAGGGAGGGGCGAAACAAAATTTATTATGGAAAATTTGGCCGAATGCCATTTCACCGAACGCCATTTCCCCAAAAGTCTTTGTGTTGCTGAGTTTAGGAGGGGGAACAATTGTAGCTTCCAGTGGGAATTGCTTATTTAATTGCTAACATTGTTTTTTTTTTTTTATTCTGTAACTGTATTTTCAGCGAAATCCACCTCTAAAAATTCTTGATCTTATTCATGATCTAAAAGATGGAACTAAACTATTGGCCTTACTGGAAGTGCTTTCGGGTCAACGGTTGCCCATGGAAAAAGGAAAAATACTACGAAGGCCACATTATTTGAGTAACGTAAACACGGCTCTACAATTTTTAACAAGCAAAAGAATAAAACTAGTGAATATCAATCCATCGGATATCGTGGACGGACGACCGGCTGTAGTACTGGGTTTAATATGGACAATAATTTTGTACTTCCAAATAGAAGAAAACAGCCGTATCTTGTATTACTTGAACGATAATCTCAGTGGATCCGTCAGCAGTTTGGACAGCAGTTCAGCATCATGTATACCGAGTCCAAGTAAACCTTTGCTTCAGGAATCAGGTGCAGCATCACAAGAGATGCTCAAGCAAGGCCCTAAGAAAACCCTCCTAGGCTGGGTGAATAATGCACTTCCAAAGTAGGTTATGAACTTGGTTTTGCATGTTACTGGTATTAATTGCTCATTCAAATCTTTCAGACATTCAGGGCTAGAGATACGAGATTTTGGCGCAAGCTGGAGAGATGGATATGCGTTTTTAACCCTTATTGATTCCATCAAAACAAACGTTATTAACGTTGCAGAAATGAAGAGACTTAACAATCGTCACCGCTTGGATACAGCATTCAATGTAGCTGAGTCCGAACTTGGTATCGCAAGACTATTGGACGCTGAAGACGTAGACGTGAATAGTCCTGATGAAAAAAGTATTATGACCTATGTTGCACAATTTTTACATAAATATCCAGATGTGAAGGTAAAATTAATTTTTCACACGTAACTCGTATTCGTTAATTTGTCTAATATTTTTGATGTTTTCAGAATATCAACTCCAAAAGTGAAAGTGAACGAGAACTATATGACTTACTAAATTGGCTGCACACCACAGTGCGGCACTATGACAGTTTTAATGGGAACTATCCTAACAACTACGAGATGTATGAAAAAGTACACCATGAAAAAATGGAAAAACTGAATACCTACAAAAAAGTTAAAAATATCCACGCTGCAAAATTAACTCCTGAGGTTCAAGATCTGAATGACTACTGGCAACGATTTGAAAAACACCTGCAGCAGTGGTTGTGGTTCTTGGATTGCAACCTTCCAGATCAGTTTGGTGCCATTGGTTTATGGTTAAGCAATGGAGAAAAACTTCTGAATGACAGCGATATTCCCAACAACATGAACGAAGAAACTGCTTCTCTCATAAGTAAAAAATTGGAAGCACACAAACAGTTCTTTGCGGCTTATTTTGAAGTGTTTGAAACATTTAATGATTTGAAAATGACCAATCTGGCCAAGAGAGTTCCCGCGAATCAGCTTGAAAACTTAGAAAAGAGACTAGTGGACATTGAAATTCACGCACGGCAGCGAAGGATAAAACTGAAATATCTCGAACATAAGTGCTGTCTCATTGCATTCCTTAATCTATTGGAAAACAAGATCAATTGTGTCAAATATAGCAATGAAGAAATCGTTAAACAGTCTCTTGAGCAACTCAAGAATTTTGTAAGAAGAAACCAAATAATGCAAGAATTTGAAAAGGCCCTCGTTGATATGCGGCAGGTTATCGAGGAATATAAAGTGGACGGTAATATTTCAAAGAAGGAAGTGTATAGTATTGACTCTTTTCTTCGAGAAATTGAAGATCGTTGGAAGAATGTATCATCGCGATTGATATGTACCGAGACTATGTTAGAAGATGTTCTTTCTCATTGGCAACGCTGGAAGAATCTTGCGGAAGATTTAGAAACATGGATTGTTGCCGCACATGATGCCCTCAAAGCAACGGAAGATGAAAAGATTGAATTTTTCCAAAATTTGACAGTTTACAAGGATAAATATGCTATGCTGACCGAAACATTCAACATCTTGAAATCAACATGTGATTATGACACATCGATCAAAATTGAGAACAGATACAAGCAAATATCACAACATTGGGATCAAATATTCCAGCATTCAAAACAATACCTTCATGTTGGAGATGTTCTACAACACAGACAAAAATTCAAAACAGACGCCGCTCGTCTTAGTGAATGGATACAAAAAGCAGAAGCAATACTGTCCCGAAACAATTTGAAAGATACCACAGAAATTAAACAATCAGAAGCTGATATAAAACAGATAGCATGTGAAATTGAATCCAAGGAGGAACTGTTCAAATCCATCAGCAGAAGCTTCCAAGCTTTGATTAAAGAATATTCGAGAGATGAAGTCGACAAGATGATGAACTTAATGAAAAGAGAAAAAGAGGCGTTGGTTTGCATAAGAGCACAGATTCCTGTCAAGCTTCATCTTTTCCATCAGCTTCTAACGCAACAGGAAGCACTGGAATCTGGACAAAAGGAAATCACGGACTGGTTAGATGAAGCAGAGAATCTTCTTATATCTTATGCTTTTACCAATGAAAGTCAGCATACAACAGCCAATCTCGCCAGACACAAAACCTTTTTCAACCGTACATTATATTACAAGTCAATGTTGGAAAGTAAAAATAACGTTTTCCAAAATCTTCTAAAGTTAACGAATGTAGACAAAAGTATCAATATAAATGATACTTCTGGTAAAATGAAACAACTCAATGAGCGCTTCGCGTATGTAATAAACAACGCAAATGATTGGGAGTTCAAGCTTCATGAAAATCTGAAAGTATGGGAGAAATTCACCAATAGTCTATCAAAAGTTGAAAATTTCCTTCGACAAGCAGAATCATGGCAAAATGCCACAGTGCCGCTGGAAAAGCAAACTGATGTCATAGCGCAACTTGACTTCTTCAATAATGCAGATCAGTCTATCATTGGTGATCTGGAAGCAAATACCGAAGAGCTTCTCAAATATCTGCCACCGAACGAGCAACGCATTATGATATCTAAGGTGGAATCCATTCAAAAGCAATGGAGTGGAGTTATATCGAATGTCCCCCAACATCTTATGAAACTTGAATTCAGATTGAATGAAATTATTTTCTACAATCACGTTAATCAGATTGAAAAAGAATTAAACACCGAAGAACAAGCATTCAATTGTAATGAGAATTTTGAAACAATTGTACAACGAAATGAAGCATTTTTCAAAACAAATGACCTTCAAAGCGTCGAAAAGGTATTGGCTTGCTTGGAAAGGATTAGTTATGTTCACATGGAACAATTTGCAAATGATCGTGCCTTGTGCCAACAGTATCAGATGGCGAATGATACATGGATTGGCATTTGTAAACGAATTGAAAATGTTAAAAACATTTTACATAAAATTCCTGCTCAATGGGATGCATACCATAGCAAGTTCATAGAAATGAATCAATGGATGGATCGCGTTGATCAATCATTAAAACAGATTATGGTTGAGAAGGAAACAATGGAGCAATTTGAACAGGAGAAAACAACTTTCCAGGTAAGCATAATTTGTAATACAACCTAGCAGCTCTAATACTATGATCTACTAACTAATATTCAATGGGATCTTGTTTTTTTTTTTACTTTCAATCGCATTCTCCAGTTGAGGGAAATAATGGTAAATTGCGAAGCATAAACTTAGCACTGAATAGTAAATGTATAATGAAGAACTTTCGGCTGCATTGAGCAGTGAGCTTATAGCCAATAGATATCCATAGATAAAGAGGGCGAAATATAAGCTTAACCGAAAAATTCATAAAAAATTACCTTTTAGGTTAATTAACGCGAGTTGACAGTTTATATCTCATAAGCTTTCTTTTCCAAAACAAGAATCCAACGCTTAATATGATGACGCATGAACAGCATGAATTACTTTAATCCAAAAGATCCGTCTGAAGTTGTATCTCTATTTCTAATTCACAGAATATCTGTTTCGAAGCGGATGCAAGAAGAGAGGACATGAAATGGTTGGTGAAAACGTTGGATTTCCTGTTGAGTCACACGAATGAAGACCAAGCAGCTATTGAACAAGACAAAATCGAAAGATTGATTACCCGCTATAAAACACTTATTCCAACAATCGAAACAACAATGGTAAAAACTGAAATATTCGCCAAATGCTATACATACCGACATGAAGCGGAGGAAATATGCAATTTGCTAAACCGAATCAAAATGCAAAGCCTAAATGCTCCGACTCCGGATAGTTATCGCAACGTTAATACTATGATTGAAGAGCAAAACGTTTCCCTGAAAGAACTAGATAATCAAAGAGGACACATAATGAAAATGTTACAAAAAGGTAAAGACTTAAGTAAAAATGTTAACGCCCCAGCTTTTGTCAATCAAAAGACAAGAATCTTAGAAACCTGTTGGAACGACACGTATAATGAAGCAGCCGAAAAACTGAAAGGGTTAAAGGCAGTGCATAAAACATGGAACGACTATAATGAGCAGAGGGGCAACATTGAATCATTATTGAATAACGCCGAAATGGAGTTAAGATCCATCACTCCCCTCCAAACGGATCCAACTAGCGTTACTCAAGATCTTGAGACAAAGAAACAGCTCGCATTAAACTTGAAGCAAGCATCATCCAAGTCTCTGATGCAATTGAATGATCTGTGCCGTGAATTGGGCTCATGCATTCATCCAACTGCGAAACAAGTCTTAGAAAAAGAAACAACTGGAATTGAAAAAAGAATCTACAATACGGTTAACTTTGTTGAAAAACGAATAGACTACCTTACAGACTATAATGATAAATGGAACGAATACAAACAACGGCTTGATAATTTGAAAAATTGGGCAGGAAATGTGTATCCTAAAATGATAACAGCTATAAAACAGCCACACATCACTCCAACCGATAGGCTACAAAAAACAAAACAGCTGGAAAACGTGCTTAGTGAAAAAATGAAAACATTGGACATTTTGAATGCAAGTGCCTCCGACTTAGCATCTAAGGAAGGTAACTTGACCGAGATGAAACGACTTAAAACTGAAGCACAGCGCCTACAGGCAACGTTCACCGAACTGAACAATGCCCTTGGTGCTGAGAAGGCACAAGTCAATCAAGATGTTGAGAGATGGGATCAATACAACCACGAGATTGACAAAATCAAGGCTTGGATTGGGGGTATTGATATGCCAATTGATTCACAACAAAACAAGATTTGTACGCTGGAAGATGCTAAGCTACTTCAAGCTAAATTAAATGATCTTTGCGGACAGTGTAACGAAAAATTCACGGATTTGCAAAATGTGATGCAGATGTGTAAAAACATCAAGTATGGAATCAAACCCTCAGATGAGATAGATAAATGCTATGACATTCTGACAGATATCCGTGAAAATGCACAACATTTGAAAGGAAAGATGGACAAACTTGTTCTAAATCTGTCTACCATGGATGTCGAATTGGCTAAGCTTGGTTCCTTTATCAATGATGCCCATGGTAAACTAAACCATTATTCGGCTATCAAACTGGAACATTTGCCAATCGACAAACTAGAAGAGAAAATAAAAATGCTAAGGTTATTTAACAATGAAATTTCCGAGCATCAGGCAAAACTTATTTCTCTTGTCCACGTTTTTGATCAAATAACTAATGGTATTTCAGAAGAAGGCATAAATTTACTGAAACGTAAATTACAGCAACCAAAAGATCAACTATCGAAACTAAGCGATAATGTGCGTGGCATGATTAATGAACATTATCAGCACATTGTAGTCCAGCAGAATTTCAATGCAAAAATAACCGACTTTAGCAATTGGATGGATCAGATTACCGCTAGCATCACTGAATTAGAAGATACTTTGCTAGACGAAACTGATCTTGCATTGCAAAACGTGCAATATTTGCTGCAACAGCATGCTGGTAAACGAGATGTTTTCAATGAGATATACTCCCAAATAAAAGATGACAGCCTTAGCCCTGCTGCTGCTGGTGATCGTTCTGTCATGGACGAAACATATTCATCGTTGGCAAGTAATTATCAAAACATTGAGTCCACTTTGCAGGAATACAAAGATTACCTGCAAAAATGGTCAGCATTTTTAAACTGGTACCACGGAATCAAAGATCAAATTCAACATATGAATGACAATGTCGTAAGATATGATGTGGTAGAAGAAGCAGACCTTAAAGATACTCTGAGCAAAGTTGAAAATTTTGCACAGGCTATCAATAATTGGAAACAAAATATGATTGCTCTTGAACACCAACCTCGTGTTAAATTCTACGATAAGAAGGGAAACAAAGTTAATGCAGTAAAAATGCTGGCTGATTTGGAAAACAGACTTGATAAAATTAGATCTAACTGTGACTCCAAAATAAATGAAATTAATGATGTCAAACAGAGGGTCGCCATTTTCCAAGAGACACAAAAACAGATAATAGCAAATTTGAACTCAATCTCTGATAAACTAAAGACGATTGTCAAGAATGCAAGATTAAGTAATATTGATGATTCGTTGGAAGAGCTTTCTTCTTTGAATGAACAACTCAGTAAAGAATGTTCAACGAAGGCACAGGCTCATTACGAAGGGTCCTTGTTGATGAAGCAGGAAGAAATTCCCATGATTAGCATTCAAGAACCTCTTGCTGTGCTTGATAAAGAGCTTGACAATATCCAATCGGAAATTGAAGAAACTCTGGAAAATTTTGTAAATGTGCGAGATCACTATAACGATTTCAACAGATATAACATGGTATTCAACAGTGAGCTCAAGAATATCGTATCTACTAACAAAGCAACTGTCACAGAATTTAACGATAAGCAATCGCTAATCGATCAGCTAGACGTTTTGAAAAAGTCATCAGAATCAATGAAGAAAGTAAAGAAAAATGCAGACGCAGTTTCTAATAAAGGAAATGATATCGTTAAACTATTCCGCAATTATAACCCACAGGACTGTGAGAATCTTCTTGACATAATAAGGCAAAACAATGAAGCATTTAAAATCAATTTAGAAAAACTGATTGACAACAGCAATGCATTAAATCAAAAATTAGCGCTTTATAAACAGATTGAAGATTTAAGCCATGACATAATTTCATGGCTTGAAGTAACTCAAGATCAGTTCAACCGCGTGCTGGAAAATCCTTGTGAAATGGAGCATAGAATTACATGCTACAGAAACGAGTTACCAGCTCAACTAGTATGTAATGAAAATTTTATTAGTCTTCTATCCGAATTCAAACGAGTAAATAATAATTCGGTGCCTCATGATCTTGCAGTAATGGAAAACAAAATTAAAAGCATGTTTTCCGAGCTTCAGGCTCACTTTGACAGAATAAGTAACAAAATGAACGAATACATTGGGGAAGAACGTAGCTTGAAAGAGCGAATCAAATTGGTCATTGAAAAATTGTACAACATTCGCGAAGAAATCATGAACTGCGACGATGTTACATTGGATTCAAATAAGCAGCTTCGAAACCTGGACAGGTTGAAAAAGCTACGAATGGATGTAAACTCAGTGGGTGCGGAGATCACTGATTTGAAAAATCACTTTGTCAGTATCGAGACGAAATATGAATCCATTAAAGAAAGCACTACCTCTAGAGAATTGCAAAACTTGGAACAACGTTTTGGACTGGTACTAAACAATCTCAACGAAGTGGAGGGCAAATTGAATAAGGCTGTTGAGAAAACGTTCAAAGACAAGGTATTGAGTCTCAACCGAATTGTTTCATCGCAAATAGAAAAACTTAAATGGTGCTATCCAGAAACTAACAGTGATAAATACAATTTGGAAATAAAAAAGTCCACTTTGTGCGATATAGAACAATCCATTACCGAGTATGATGCATTGTTAGTCAATGTTTCGGACTTCTTGAACTCTCTAGGTGGAGTCATCACTCAACCGAAACTTGATCACTTTAAAGAGGAGAAAGATGACGTTGAAAACGGTTTTAAGCACCTGAAATCGGAATGTAGTAAAGTGAAGTCTACATTGAATTCGAACATCGCTTTATGGACAGAATATGAAAAAGTGTCCGGAGATATAGTCAAATGGCTAAAAGAGGTAGAAATCAAACACAAAATGGAAACAGTACTGTTGATAGATTTGAACACACTGGGTGATAAAATCGAAGAAACAAAAGGCACTTACAAAGCCTTAACTGATTTTGAGCCTAATTTGAGAAAGCTTCATGATATTGCAAATAACATCAATAAACTGAATCCAGATTCGAGAGCATTGGTGCTTGTGCAACAGTTACAAACACGATTCAATACCTTTGAAAAATATTTTTCGCTTCTATTACACAGATTATCAGATGTAGATTCTAAGAATGAACAATTCAAAAATCAATTGAAAGAAGCATTTGAGTGGATTGAAACTACGAAAGCACATCAAATGCGCTTCAGTAAAGTGTCAGACAAAGATTACGACGAGCTGAAGAATTGTCGCAGTCAAATTGTGGCGCATGAACAATTAGTGAATGACGCATGTTCTTTGGGGGAGAATTTATACGCCGAAGTAAACCCGGAGTGTCGTGAGACAATTAGGATGGAGGTCTTATCGTTGAGAAATGCGTATCACGGTCTTTTAGATGGATGCAATACAGTTCTTAAGGAAATGGAAGCAAACATCATAAATAAAAAGACAATCGATGAAAGCTATTGTCAGCTTCTAAAGTGGCTGATTGATCTGGAAAATAAGCTAAAAACTTTACCTGCCTTCTACGCCACCTTACAACTTAAAAAAGGTGCATTATTTGAATGCAAGGCTATGATCAAAGATGCAAATTATCATAAAAGTAGTGTTGAGCAGTTATTAAAACGATCCACTGCATTATACAGCACAGATAGTTTAGCGAATATTGATGAAACATGTGAAAAATACAGTACACTCATAAACGATCTTTCGAAAAAGTTCGATATATACGAGAAATGCGTGAAAGACCACGAACATTACAACAATGTACTGGAGAAGTCAAGAGATTGGCTGTTGAAACTTCAATCGCAAACCAACGAAGTTTTCAACAATGAGAATGATCTGAATAAATGCAAAATTGAAGAATATCTCATGATCCTTGATAATACCCTTTCCGAGGAAGAGATCGTTCTAGATTGCGTTAATGATTGTTATAATCAGTTCACCGTTGTCATGGGACAAACTGACGAAGTTGGGCATTCTGATCTTCTCAAAACATTTGAAGAAAACAAACGCAATTGGATACAGTTTTTCGAAAATTGTAGAATGAATCGGTCTAAATTGGCAAATATGATGAATCAAATCGAAAACGCAAATCACAATCTCGACGAATGTCTGGCCAAGCTGGGTGACACCAAAAACAAAATAAAAGATGTCTCGTGTCAGATGCCAATTGGTTCAAAACAAGATATTATCACTGACTTGGTGGGGATCAAGAAGGATATTGAAAATCAAGGCGTACGAATAAGCAACATAATAGAAGAATGCCAAGGGTTGAAGGCAAATAATGATATTTCTGCTAAGATGTATCACGTGCAAAATGAATACCGTAGCATTATGAATTTGTGTGCTGATGCAATTAACAAAGCAGAAGCTGCTATTCATGATCAATCTGATTTTAACAAGTCATATGATGAATTCCAAGCCATATTGACAAATAATTTGGAATCACTTGAACAACTGGAACAATTAGTGGGTGATTTGAATGTATTACAAAACCGACAAATACGCCTAAAAGAGATAGCATATAAGAGACTTGACGATGGAAATACCTTGGAAGAATTGATCGCCAGGGGTGAAAAATTGTATGCTCAAACATCACCAGACAGTCGAGAACAAATCCGTCAAAGATTGTCCGATTTGCGTCAACTGTGGGATAAATTCTCTGATCAATTGGAAATGGTATCTCAGAAAGTCGACCAATGTATTCTCCAACTTGGAGAATTCAATTTACAACAAGAACAGCTTTCCAAATGGTTGAAGGATATCGAAGCGTCAATGAAGATCACTGCTGAACTGAAATCAAACATTCAGGATAAGCGTTCCCAATATCAAAATCATAAACTTATGCATCAAGAAATTCTCGCACAAAATACACTGCTTGACTCAGTATGTACTAAAGCACAACAATTGTTATCATTGACTAACGATCAGCACCTTGAAACATATTTAATATCCATTAAGGATACTTACAAAAATATTGTTCTGAAATCGAACGAACTTTTGGATAGCCTGAACAATTGTGTTAATGCCCACAATAATTACACAACTAGCTATGGTAAACTAAAAAATTGGATCACCGAGGAAAAGGATAAAGTCATGGCATGTGATGACGAGGGCGGTGAGAAACAAGAAATAATAAAACGAATTGAAACATTGAACAATTTGAAACTGTCCAGATCGAAGGGCGATGAATTGTTGAATCAACTGCTTCAACACCATAATATAAACAAGCAAAGTACAGCTCCTCAAGGAATTGCCCAAGCGGAAGAAGAGATGAATACATTACGGTCTGACTTGAATAGCCTTTACGAGTATATAGATGAAACAGTAGAATGTCAAAAAAGATGCCTAACAAGCTGGACACAATTTGACCAAGAATTAGACACCCTTACAAAGTGGTGCAGGTCGATGGAAACAATATTCCGAGAGCAGCAATTATATGATACACTGGAGAAGAAACAAAACCAGCTGCAGTTGTATCGTACCAACTTGGAACATATAAATGAAAAACAGAAGGATGTGGACGTTTTTGTTACCACTGCCCAAGCGTTATTCAGCAAAACAGGTGTCGAAAAAGTCAAGTTCTATATAAACCAACTCATAAACCGTCATCAGCTTCTGCTGGTATTAAGCAAAGAAGTGGTGAATCGGGCACAAAATATCGTCAATGATCATATAGGCTACGACGAAAGGTTAATAGAATGTAGTACACGTTTGACAAACATTGAACATAATTTGGAGAAAGCAGTGGCAGAGAAAATAACAGCAATCAATCAATCCATGTTGCAAAACATAGACATTGAGAAGGAAAAGATAGAGAATTACATACCAAGTCTTATCACGGCCAGTGAAAAAGTGTTGACAGAAACTAGTTCTAACGGGCGTGAGAAAATACGGGAAGATATAAGAGAGATTAAAGATCGCTTTGACAAAATCATCATTGCGGTAAACAATCTGAAAAAGCAGTTTGACGTAAGGTCTGTACAATGGTCTTCATATCAAGACATTGTGCAGCAAATATTGTCCTGGCTTGATGTTACAGAAAAGAAAATAGACACAAGCGAATCCCAAAGCTGGAATTCCACGCAAGAAATACGTTCTAAGCTTTTCAAATACAAAGCTTTGATGCAGGAAATCATGAGTCAGAAACGAATGATTGACTCATTGAACGAAAAAACGACACAAGTTTTAAACAATCGAGACGAAAATATTACTGCAAAAGTACAGTCTATCAATGAGCGATATGAACTATTGAAAAAATCCTCTGCTGATATTGTTTCAAATCTAGAACAATCCTTATTATTACTCAACAAATTCAATGAACTTCAAAAAGCGCATATTGACGAACAAGAAGAATTGCTTAATGATCTAAAGCAGCTTTCTGATATTTCTGGAAGCAAAAAATCTATCCAGGACAAGTTACAGAAAGTTGATGATTTGCAACACATTCTACCCGAAAAAATGAATAAATTGAGAGATCTGAGCAAATTGATATCAGATAACAGTGACCTTATATCCTACGGTGCAAAAATGAATATGGAGCAAGATTTAGTAAAAGTTCAACACGAATTTGAAAAGCTAAACAATTCGATTAATGATACCAAAATTGAGCTGGAAAAACGCATTCAGCTATGGGATGCATATCAAATGGAATTGGATGACATCAATCGATTCCTGACAGGAATTGAAGATTCTATGCGAGGTTATGGCCTGAAAAATACTCTGATTGAAAAACAGGAACAACATGATATCTACCAAGCCTTGAATGGAAAACTCAAACACAAGCATTTGTCTTTAGATGCCCTGCTTGACAAATCATCCGAGCTACTTCAAAGCAGTGGAGATGCAAAAATATCCTTCAATATGCAGCAGATTAAGTCTCGAATGCAGTCTGTTGAAAATACCATAAAAGAAATTTCGAAGAAATGCGAACAAGCATTTGAGGAACATAAAACATACAAAGGCAAATATGACGAATGTATTGCAGTACTGGACCAAATTAAGGAGACGTTTGTGAACTGTAAGACCAATCAGCAGCAAAGTCTGGAGAATGTTATTCAAACTATGAAGAAGTTATTAGCCGAGCAAAACTCTGTTAACGTGCAGTGTAGCTCTGTGTCAGATATGGGAGAAAGACTCTACACTTCAACAGCCATGAAAGGACAGCAAGCGCTTCGAACTGAGATTCAAGAATTGTTATTACGATTTGAACGCTTGTTTGATGAAATCAGTTCTTTCTTAAAAACATGCGAAGCTAAATCCACTAAACTTTCAGGTTTCAATGAGAAGCTTGCTCAAATTCAACAATGGTTAAATGGCATCGATTCAAGTTTGTCTGGCGAAATGGTCTTGAAACCAACCCTTGATGAGAAAATTTCCCAGCATCAAGCATATCAAGATATGATGAATGACATAAAAAATCATAAGCCTGAACTGAACAACATACAGGATCTGCTCAATAACCTTAAAGAAGAGGATGTGAGCATAGATCTTGTTTACAGCGAGGTCAATAAGGCATACAATGAATATTTTGATAGATGTCAAGGTTTTGTGGTTGCTTACGAAAAAATCGTAAACAACCATCGTCAATATTGCAAGGCGGTATTGGAAACTTCAGATTTCATTGACGCAAATCACAATACAATTGAACTTTGGGGTGAGACTGATCTTGACCAAGTGTCGTTGCTTACGAATCTGGATCGATTGAACGAGTTGAAGAAATCTATCATATCGGAAAACAATCGAATTGAGCAGATACGAACTATCGGGGAAATGACCATTCCTGATACTAGTGACGACGGAAAGACTAATATCAGATCGCAAATAGATATTTCTCAACAGGATTGGGAGGGGCTTTTAGTAGCTATTGATAGCACAATTGAAAAAATTCAATCCAAAGTATCGGAATGGAATGATTATGAAAAAATGCGTTCGGATTGTATGAATTGGATCCGTAACGTGGATTCAAAGATACACTCAGTTGATTTGAAAGCTACCCTCAACGAAAAGAAAGCGACATTAGATTATCTGAAAAGCTTACAGGGTGAGGTGAAAGCTAAGGAGTTAGAAATTGATAATTTTACCGAAAAGGCGCAACAACTTTATAGAGGGTATCTTAGCAGTAGGAATTCACAAATATCGGAATTGGCTATAAAGTATCAACAAACAGCAAATCGCGTAAAAGAACTTTCCACAAGATGGCAGCAATACGTTATCAACCATCAAGAATTGGAAACCCAGATTTCCAATTGTAAGCAATGGTTGAATGGGGTAAGAGAAAAATTGAATTACTGTACTGACCAGAGTACTACTTCCGAAAAAGAACTACAGAGCAAATTGAAGCTAATTCAGGAGCTCATAGTTAATAAGGACGAAGGAAGCTCAAAGATTCAGCTTATAATGGATCTGGCACAGCAAGTTCTTGCCTGTACTACTTCGGCTGGCCACGAGACAATTAATCGATCTGTAGCGGCTTTACAAGAGGATTGGTCTGTTTTGACACTGAAAATGATAGATGTGAAAACTAATTTGGATGAAGCTATCAATCAATGGTCAGGATTTTTAGACCAAGTAAATGATTTGCGGAAGAATATTGAATGGATGGAAAATGAATTCAAAGGGTACTCAGAATTTCAACCGACAATGGCGGAAAAACGTGCTCAATTGGACAGAATTAAAAATTGTGAAGAAAAAATTCGTATTGAACGCATTGAAATTGAACCATTAAAACAGAACGCAGCAGAAATGTGTCAACAAACTCAAGCTGCATGCACGGCGCAACAGATCCTTGGAAAGTTTGATTACATGGCTGACCAGATCAGTAAACTACTCACTGAAAGAGAAGACCAATATCGGGATCATCGATTGTACAAAGAGGCATATGACGATTTGTTTAATTGGATAAGTAGAGCTCGTGAAAAGTTACCATGTATAAAACAGCAATCGTTAAGTGACAAGTTATCAATAGACAACGCAATCGCTCCTTTGGATTCTCTCATGAACAAAAAAGCCCAAGGAGAACTCTTAGTGGAACATTTAGTTCACACTGGTGAAGTAGTTATGGCATCAACGTCTGCTAAAGGTAAAGAACTGATCAAGAGTGACATAAATGGGTTGAAAAACAATTTTGAAAACCTATTCAAGGAGATTGCTGATCAAAAGCGTAATCTTGAAAAAACTATCTCGATGCTTCGGGAATATAAAGACGAGTATGAACGTCTTTCGGAATGGCTGCAGCAAATTGATATAATTGTTAAAAATAACAAACTGACCATGTCCTCCAATTTACAAGAAAAAGATAAACAAGTCAAAGATATGCGAGAATTGATCGACAGATTAGGCAAAGGGCAAACAGAAATGGATAAATTCAACGCATTTGCCGCTCCACTTTTACAATCCCATTTAGATTCCTATATTGGAAACCAGTTAAGACATCTTAATTCTCGGTACCAGGTGCAAGTAAATATTGCTAAAGATGTCCAGAAGAAAGTAGAATCAAACTATGAACTTCATAGAGATTATAATGATTATCTACGGAAAGCAAACGCTTGGATAGAAAATGCTAAGGACATTGTTAGGTACTCAACAGATAATGTAGAACAAGTTAGTAAGGAAAACTTGGAAAAACGGCTGGAAAAAGTTGTCGAATTAATTCAACAACGTGATCAGGGACAAAATCTAGTGAACAACACAATCAACACTGGAGAAAAAGTGGTAAAATGTACGAAATCCGATGGAAGAGAAGTAATCAACAACGAACTCAAAGAAATACAAAACAGTTGGGACCGTCTTGTGAAAAAAATGTCCACCGCTAAGGTTCATTTGGAAACCAGCTTACTTCAGTGGGCAGACTATAGCTCCAGCTACAATCATCTCACGCAGTGGATGCAGGATCGGGAATCAAAACTACAGAGAGTCAGTGAGCAAAAGGTTGTAAGATTCAAGACAAGTGCACCTTCTAGTCTCAGCAGTGGTTTGAATGAGAGGAGAGCTAATTTACGCCAAGCCAACGACATTGTTCAAGACATAGTTTCCTTTGAACCAATGATTCAGTCGGTTGCCAATAAAGCGTCGGGTCTTCATCAAACATCTCCAGCTTCTGAAATTTCACACAAGTATGAAAATCTAAGCAAACAAGCCAAGGAAGTTTTTGCTAAGCAAAAAGAAACTGTTGAACTTCATCAAGCCTTTATCGACTCGAGTAATGAATTTGCTGCCTGGATTCGTAATGCCAAGGAAAATCTAAACAAATGCACTGATTACAAAGGTGATAAGGATTCTTTGGTTTCGAAAATGACGCAGCTTAAGATTCTTGAGAGTGACGCCCCCGTTGGACAGAAGAAACTCGAGAAAGCTCTTGAGCAAGCTGAGATAGCATGTCGAATAGTCGATGCGGAAGAATGTGAAGCTATAGAAAAGGAGGTCGCTATTCTTCAAGAGGAATTCGACAACTATTGTCTAGCTTTGAAAAAAATTGGAGCGGCTCTGGAAAATGGTATTGTTCGTTGGACTGAATACGACGACCAGTATAAAATTGCTCAGAAATGGTTGGACAAAATTGAGCAGGAAATTCAATCATATAATAAAATGCAAAATAGTCTTGAAGAGAAAAAATGTGTGTTGGAAGAGTTCCAGGAAAAACTGCAAACCTTATTCGATTGGCAACGCGAACTCGATACCTTGAACATGAAAGCTCAAGTCCTGCTAGAGATTTGTGCTGATACGCGAGTTAGTAACGGAGTTACTCAGCTAACCACCAAATATAACGTTCTGTTATCAATTGCCAAGGAAACAATGCGAAGACTAGAGCAACACTATCAAGAACATCAGCAACACAATACGCTATACGGTGAATGCCAGGATTGGCTGGACAGATTGCGTGAAAGGTTGAATGAGTGTGATGCAACTCCACAAACTATAACCGAAACACAGTCCAAACTCAATATCATAAAAGGAATCCGACAAAGCCTTGAGCAAGGTCAGAATAAATTGCGATATCTCTTTGAACTCAAGGAGAAGATTGTTCTCAGTACTGAAACCAACGGTGCTTCAAAAATTGCCGAAGATACAGATAACATCAAAACTGACTATGAGTCTCTGATGTTGGATATCAATGAAAATCGTCAAAAGCTATTAAATCATTTGGCACAACTTGAAGACATAGGAAAACTTTCAAAAATCCTCTCCGAATGGGTTGAAGAGGTTCAAGGCAAACTTGAAGACAGTTCAGTACTCACTGAACTATCTGACAGGCGGGTTGCTTTGGAAAAGTACCGTGCTATCCAACGTGAAACTGGAAACTATAACGAGATAGCAGACAAGATCAAAGAAAAACTCACTGGAAATAGTAGCATCGGAAGCGAAAAACACAACCAACTACTTAAAGATCATGAAGATTTGGTTTCAAAAATTGCCATTGAGATTGAAAACTTGGAAAATCAAGTCAATAACTATGAGAAATTCAAACAGGGGCTTCAAGAGTTATATGAGTGGATGAAAACTGCTCGCTTGAGAACAGAAAAACTCACAGATTATCATGGCGATAAGGAGCACATTGTGGAACAAATCAATAAAATAAAAGACATACAGTTGTCATTCTCCGAAGGAAAAATTTTGCTTGAAAATGCACAGGACCTTGGAAGTAAGCTACTTCAGATTGTAGGTCAAGAAGGTCAAGATTCTATCAAGCAAGAACTTCTACAAGCCAATACAGACTGGGAAGATATTGAAGCTTTGTCAAGAACAGTCGATCAAGAGTTGACTGATGTACTTTCTTCCTGGGAAAGTTTCTTGGAAAAATCTGACGACATCAACTCATTCATCTTGGACCACGAAAGCAAAATATCATCATTCAATGCTGAAAACAGCGCAGAACAGGAAAATAATCTCAAACAACTTAAGGTAACTATCAACTGTTAATTTTCACTGAAACGGAAAGTAACTAACCTACGCATGTATCATTTTTTTCCTTTTTCCACCTTTTATGGTACATCGCGAATTGATCACATCCATCTAATTTGTAAAATCGTATCCTGCACATCACAATACTAGCAAATCTTCAATTTAATTGTGAGCAAGAAAAATTCCATTGAGGAATTGAATGATATCTGCGAAGCATTAATGGAAAAATGTGCATGCTCTATGGTTCGAGACCGCACCGTTGAACTTCAAAAAAATTATTCGACACTTCTAGTGAATTTGCAAGGTAAGTAGTTTACCCAGTCAAATTTTCTGTTTAATGTATGCAGATCTTCTTTATGCTTGACCGATATCTAAATCCGTCATTTCTATTTTACAGGATTAATTTCGAAATTGGAGAAGAATGTTGTAAGCCATACGGAATTTATTTATTACAAAGATGAACTGCAAAAGTGGATTGATGAAGCAAAACGAGCAATCAATGACTCGCAATATATGACATCCGACGACATAGTGAATACCAAAAAGAAGATCTATAGCATACAAGCTCTTTCAAACACCGTTCCTCAAGGTCAAAAATTGTTTGAAATGTTACAAGATTCCTTCACAAAATCATCGTACCTGTATTCGGAGGATAAGCAAACAGATATGTTCCAAACAATATCCGAGCAACGCGATGAGCTTGATGCCATTGTCATGAATATAAGTGCTACCTTGAACAACTTAAATTCTAAATATAATCGCTTGGAACTGTACGAAGAACTGAAGAAACGGATCGCAGATTGGTTGAATGCCACTGAAGGTGCATTTGAAACATTACCGGAAACACACGGAGAAATGGGTGAACTTAAAATGCTACTAGAGAGGGTTAAGCACATCCTTACGGAAGTAACATTTAAGCAATCTGATCTAGATAGCATCCAACAAGAAGCTGCCAATCTGTTTGACTCGAGTAAATGTGCTACAGAAAGCGATAAAATTTTAAATATGCAAAAAAGAAACACCAAGTTGAAGGAAAAATGCATGTATCTAATCCAAAATTTGGAAATGGAACTTCAGGATCAAATGACATATTATCAAAATTTACAAGAAATAGAAAAGTGGTTACTTCAAATTTCCTTCCAACTTATGGCACATAATTCCTTGTACATCCATAACCGTGAACAAACATTGGAACAAATTGAACAGCACGAGAAGCTTCTGAATGAAATCCAACGTTATCAAGTGAATATTGATGATTTTAACGTCAAAGCCCAAAATCAAATAGAACGATATGTGGTGCATTCACCAGAAATCAAAAAAAGAATAGAAAATCAGATAAAAAACATTCAGGAAAGCTACGATTCACTGCTGAACACATCGGTGCAAATAAAAAATCGTCTACATGATTCGTTACACAAATTCCAAGAGTACGAGGATACGCTTGATGATATCAAAAGAAATCTTGATGAGCTTGAGCCCGAAGTTGAAGAAAAGAAGAAGATCAGAGCAGTAGATTATGGTGGAGTTAAAACGCAGCTTGAATGCGCCCAAAACTATCACAACAAACTGCAAGTTGAAAAAAGTAGATTAGTTCATGCTGTGCAGGCTTGTGAAGCAGCAACTGCAAGCATCAGTCGACCAAGTTCACCCATCGATAGTGCCCATCAAGTAATTCCTGAGAAGGAGCTAATGGTGCGTGCACGTTTGGAAGATCTTATTGATGAGGTAAGTCGTTTAGAAAATATCACTCCTCTTAATGTTAAAATAACAACTCATATTTTCTTTCTATTCCAAATAGGTCCAATCATGGATAGCAGATCTTATATCAGCCGTCAATGATTGTGAACGACAACATAAACACCGAGTTGAATTGGAGCAATGGATTGAAAAACAAACAGCAATAATTAACGAATGGTCATCTAAACCGTCCAAGTTCCGATCGGAGGCAGCAGAACAAGAACTGAAGCAAATGAATGAATTATTAAGAAACATCATTATAAAGAAAGATGAAATACTCGAAAAAGACGACCATACACTGGTCGATAAGCTGGATGATCTTGCAATACGTCTCAAACAAGTAATCGACAGTAAATCTGGCAGTCAGTCAAGTATTGATAGATACAAAAAAAGCTATGAAGATACACAGCATTGGTTGGATGCAATGATCAACCAAATCAACAATCTTGAGAAGGGAAGCGGTTTGAACTGCAAACAGAGACTTGATAAAGTCGCAAATATTCAAAAGATACTCGAAGACGATTGCGACACAATGGAAAACTATAAGAAACAAGCTATGCATGTTATTGATCTTGTCAGCAACTTGGATGCACAACAAGTGACTGAACAAATGAAATCGATTGACCGAAGATACAATGATATAAGCAAAAGATTGAACAGAAAGTTTGAAATGATTGATTCTACAAATAAAGTGTTCACGAAGATAGTTGCTGAAGTTGACTCGGTTCGGCAATGGTTAAGTGCAAAGAATGAGTTCATGAATGTACCATACACGCTAGGCTTTGACACAAAATCAGTTGAAGCACAACAGCAGCTATTCAAAAGCTTACTGAAGGAAACGGAGAATAGACAGTCATTTATGGACACTGTTGGAAAAAGGTATTCAAACATTCAAAATGATTTAGAACCAGCTGAAAAGCAACTATTGGAAACAGATATTAAGAAACTTTGCAAAGAACTTAACTCGCTTCATGACAGCATTCGTCGAGAAATCGAGAAAATCTCGGATGATATCCTTTGCCGTAGAAATATGCAAAACAACTTTGAAATGACACGTACGTGGATAAAAACCAAGTTGAATGATATCAACAAAATTTCTGACCAACTTCCGCTATTAGCGTCGAACGTACTCTCTGAGATTAACCTATGCAAGCGACATGATCTAACAATTCGGGAGTTCGAAGAAAACGCATTCAAGGATGTTATCAAGCAAGTAAATGAAATCATGAAAGAATGTAATGAAGAAGGACAAGCAAAGTTGTCAAATGATGTTGAGAGTATCAAGAATAAATTGAGGGATTTGATTGAAACTTGTGCAAGGAAAATTGAATTCATGGAACGAGAACATCTAAAACGTGTTGAATTCGAGCGTAGAAAGGAAACAATCAATACTTGGTTAACTGAAGCTGAACCAATTGCATCGTTGAACGTCAGAATCTCCAGCTTGGACATTCTCAAGGATCAACTTAATAGATTGACTAAGACATTCGATGAATGTAAAGCTATGAAGCTTTGTTTGAAAGAGCTCGATGAATATAAAAATGCCATTACCCCTACATTGAACGAAGTTGACAAAAATAATATCACTGTTCAAATAAGAACAGCGCATGAGAAATGGAATACCCTCCATAGCATATTAGCAAGCAAACTAGAAAAACTAAATAGCCATATTGAAGAGTACGAACATGCGTTAGACAAAATAAAAAGATGTGAAGAATTTTTGGTTAAAGTACAAAACCAGATACGTGACATGAACAAGCCAGTTGCCAGTAAAATTGAGTGCATACAAGATTTTCTAATGGCATACGAAACAATTCTGGGCGATTTGAAAGAGAGACGTCTTGACTTGAATACAATACTCCTGACCAATATACCACAATTGCGCGAGAATACATCCAAACTGGAAGAAATGATTATGACGATTGAAGAGCAATTGAGAAGACTAAAATCAATGCTGAACATGAGAGAACAATTCATTGGTGCTGTCAACGAAGTCGTCAAAGCAATAGCAAAAATCAACTCCGAATTTAACGAAGTTGATAATTTCTCACCAGAAATTGATGAGCGGTTAAGAAAGTACGACAGCATATTACACCACATCGAAAGTTGTAATGTAATGCTTGTCTCTACGTCGGATAAAGGACGCTTGATAGCAAACGAAGGGACAGACCTCGATCGCCATAATATAATGGATCAACTGCATTCTCTGCAAACTCAGATGGATTCCATCAAGCGGAATGTGATTATAGAACAAGACAAATACCAGAAGCAACGCATCTACCACAATACACTTTTCAAGGAATATTCTACGTTGATAGATTGGTTCCGCCAAAATAATGACATTATCGAATCTCGTCCATTGTACAGTGAAAGTCTAAAGGATTCAGCTGATCTCATAGCCTCTCATGAGAAATTGAATATCCAGGCACGAGCCAAACTTAATCAACTTGAGGATCTTAAAAACAAAATACAATCTGACCCCAAATTACCAACACATCTCCAAACAAAAATTTATGAAGCTCAGCAGTACCAAAATACTGTTCCAAATGAACTGGACAGCCGTGAAACGTACCTTCAACAAAATCATCGCTACCGATGTGCCTATCACGAAAGTCTTAACCAAATTGATAAGTGGCTCAATGTGTCCGAAAAGCGTCTAGAAAAAACTCATGCTTTTAAGTTTGATATCAGTTCGGTGAATCAAGATTTACTGGAGCTGGAAAAGATTGTGGAAACCGAGGCAACGATAAGAAATTTGTTATTCCACGGAATTCAGGAGCAAGCGGATTTATTCTGGAGCACACTCACAGAGAATGATCAGGAAAAATGTTTATCACAACTCCAATTGTATAAGACACGTCTCGCTGAGGTTTCAAATAATATCGCAATTCATCAAAACGACGTACTGTTAAACAAGAATCTACTGGAACAATACAAAACACAGCATGGAAAAGTGGTTTCCTGTCTTCGTAAGAATAAACTTGACGAATCTCTGATGAATCTACCTTCCCTTACGGCACGCATAGATCACGTCAACATGCTGTCACAAACGTTGCGAGTAAGTATTTTTTAAATCGTTTTCTATTCGTATTGTTAACTATTCGAACACCACGCTGGAAATGAAGCCGACACTTTCTTTCCAAATTATGTATCTCGGGTTTTGTTGATCCGTTTTCTAAAATACCGTTTAAAAGGTTATTTCTTCACATATTGCAAACGCTACCTATTTTTGCCAAACCGCCGTGAATTCCATCTTTGACAGTCTTAAGGGGAAGCATACCGCTCCGAAAAAAAAGTAGAGTTTCGATTTTTATAAAATTATTGGGAAATTTTTTTAAAAAATCTAAAAAAATCACATTTTTTCGTGTTTTTTAATAAAAATTCACGTGCAAAAATATTTTTCTTTTTGTAATTTATCATGGCATACAGTTGGACTCAAAAAACCACAAAACATCAACTTTTCGGTTTTGCTGAGAGTCCAATATTTTTTTCATGATGAGATAGAAAAACTATTTTTACATGTAAATTTTCTCAAGAATCTAAGGAAGAAACTGATTTTCTTGGATTTTTGATAATTTTTTACAATGTTTTTAGAGAAATAAAAACGTACCGAAAATATTTTTTTTTTATTTTGAGTGCGGTAATCTTCCCTTAAGTATGCACCTTTAGAATTGATACAACGATCCATTAAAAAAAATGGAAAATGCTCCATGCAAAGTATTAATATGATCCATATTTTTTTGTACATTTTAGCACACAATTTTAGATTGCTAAAGAATGAGCAGCTTCAACGAATTGCCCATAAACATATTTTAAATGATCCATAAAACGTTCAACATCGAACCGTAAACTAAAGAAATTGATCCAAATCAAGTTTGCTCACTAAAATATATAGGTATGATCCATAAATTGGACACATATCTTTCATGTTTTTGACACTAAGTTTTTAATGTTGATGCATAAACCTTGGAAAATTGTTCCTTTACTACGGAGCTACTCTGACTTACGGTCCTGCCCAAATTTTTTGACGAAGGACCACGTCTTTGTGGACTATACTGTTTAACGAAATTGTGTTATGGATGGATTTAAATTCTCTTCACACCCTTTGAGTGAGAATTGATGTAAGATTTGTTTGATAGGGGAAATGGACGTAATTTCGGACTAAATGCCTCTATTTTGGGCCCATACATAAAATCAGTAATTGAATAAATTTTCAATAGCGATCAAAATATCCATTAGTACCGTCCCATTGATAAATAGCAGATTTTTAGCGATGGGCCCAATCTTAGATCCATAGGCCAACATTAGAGCTATTTCCCCTATAAAGAATATAGTAATTTATTATTAGTAAACTATTGAACATTAATGAAACTTTTAGGCCGCAATCAACCAATCACGTGCTCGCTTGCTATAAATATCGAGAGAACAGAGAGAGACGACCGATTTTAGTTTATGGTTTGAGTAGCTCAAAATAATAGGATAGGAATCATATCGGTTCTTATAGGAAATTTAACGCATTATCCAAATCTGCAATAATATTTAGGGGTTAATTTATTTTATCACTTATAGTACAACAACTATAAACAAATAGACAAAATACGTTGTGACATCATGTAAAATATGTCATCTATCTTAAATTGCTAGTAATATTCCGGATTCCAAATTTATAATATTTAAATAATCTCTTGAACGAATTTTCTACCCAATTTTTGAATTAAATTGAGTTTTAGTGAGTTGTAAAAAGGCTCACGTTGGCCCACACCGTCACGCCGCAGCCTCCATTTGTAAATGGCGTAACGCAACAACGCTGCCGAAGCTGACGATAAACAACATATCATGCAGCCGCAAAAAAATCGATCAACGCACTGAATATCGAGGCTTTACGGTATCTTACCCTGAGTTTTCTAATTATTTGTTTTTTTTCTAATGTTTTTACCACAGGATTCAAAACATTTCAAATTGTTTTTTTTCTATGGAGGAAGACCAACATAAGTCAAAATTTTTACTAAGTAAAATATATCGAAATTATATAGCCCTAGTTAGAGATGAACTAGCCTAAGGCTAAAAATCTCTTAAATAAAGAATTTAAAAAAAAAAAAAATATAGCCCTAGAAACAAAAAAAAAATACCCCTGTCTGTGATAAAAAAGTAATGTATTTGGAACATGAAGATTTTTTTTAATAATAAAATACTATTTATTCTTTTACTAGGTATATACAGAACAAACATTCATGCATTTTCAAATAAACTAGCAACTTGCAAGAAATGTTGCTTACAAACTTGCATGAAATATATGGAATATTTCATTATATGTCTCTTAAATTTACACGATCTATAATGTAAACTAGTGTGATGACGCTCCATTAATGGACATCATAGTAACGGAAATTTACACTATTGTTTTTAATTGTGTAGGTCATGTCGGGTAAAGACCTACTAAAAAACTATGATTATTAAATGAGAAGTAATTGAAAAACAGACTTAATATTAAATGACGTCAATCGAAAATTAACTTATTTTTACATTTCACAAGACGCACATAAAAGAAGCGGGATATAATTGCAACTTTCCTTCATTAACCTCACAATATTACTTTTTGACAAATTATTTGACATGCCTTATCAAAATTTTGCGAGCTTTTTTTTTACGGTGTAAAATGACACGAACGAACGCTGGCCCAACGCAAGCGTAAACTTCAACGCTGTCATGATCGTGAGCCGTTCGTTAATGTGAAGTGAGGTAACAATCGTATGAAAAATGATGTTAAATTGTAACACTTGTCATGTGACTACCGAAAACATAGATTTAATACTAAACATGTTCAGTTGCATACAAATCATAACCATTTTGAGTGTGCTATTTAAGACTGCACTACAAGATGTACTGTCGACAACGCTATACATATGTTTAAAAAAGACATACGAATGGATTGTCCGGAAAGCGACAGAAGCATGTTTATTTAATTAAATATTTGACACCTTTGATGCCAAGCTTATACAGTGCCTTCCCGTTTTTGGCAACACGACCTCATCAACAAATTCTTTCTTCAAATTTATGCTCGTGCATTCTGGAGAATTTCCCATGGAATTCCAAGTAGGTGGGATCCTTAAAGAGGGGTCTAGTGATATCAGAAATGGAATTAAGTGTTGGATTGATTTGCAAGAAAATGAAGAAAACAAAAATTATGTGTTGCCAAAAACCGGAAGGCACTGTACTGCGTATGCGTTTGAATATGAATTCAGTCGTTCCAAATCTACTGTTTGTATTAACTTTTATTTTAAGTCTACTGAATTCAAGCGCTGTGAAATGAGCCATATGTAAACAATAACAATGAACGTCGAGTTTCACGGTCATTCAGGTAAATCGACATAAGCATCTGGTAAACGATATTTACTTTACCAGATGCTACTATCGATTTGCCTGAATGAGCTTTATTCCACGAATCATCGACGTTTAAAGTCATTGTTCACATTTGGTTTATTGGATCTGTTCACATGTTATGCCAGAATTTGCCTACACCAAATTGCGGATTTGGTTAAATCTGTAATGTAGATCGCTTTTCCTATAGCCATTAGACGGGACATTCCGTGGGCAGCTGAAAATACGTTTCATTATAATTTTACATGTCAGTAAACTTGAACGACTAAAATTAGAATTTTGCTTCGATTTACGTAATGTAAAAATACTAACCGACATAATTGTGGTCATCTCTTACATGTGTCAGTCTTAGGAGAGTTAAACTTACATGATGTTTTCGAAGTGTGTATGGTCAAGTGACTTTCCTACTGTTTTCACAAAATTTTGTCTTCCGTGTCTCCGTCCATGATTTGTTTATCAAAAAGTGCTGCCTGAAAAAAATAAGATTGAAATCCCCTGAACCAAAAGAACGGATACGAGAGACTTCGTTAATTTCAAACCAACCTAATTCAAAATTTAACTCGTAATTTACATTTATTTTTTAGCAAATTTCTTGAATGATTTCTTTTAATTTCAATTCCAAGGTGACACCGGAGGATCACACCTAGATAGTGTTGTCATGGGCACTCATTATGACCATGGTCGTATTTTAAAATGGTTGGTTCCATAATTTACCAGTGTTTTAAGAGGGTTTGTGTATTCTTGAAACTTGTTATTGCATAATTCAAATTGAGAATATATAAAGCCAAAATTTAAAAAAAGGCTGAGAACGGAATAGAAAAAAAAAAAACAAATCAATAGATTATGCAAGGTGCAAATCAGTAGATTATGTAATGTTTTTTTTTAACATCAAATAACGTATATATGCACGTAATAAAAATCCACCATCAGTGCTAGACTAGTCATAACGTACGGCCGGAGATGAACCAGTGTCTGGCTGAAAATCGTATTAATAAAGACAACCAACCATGACGTACGGCTCCTCTAAAGCAAGATCAAACCATGCAACGTCACTATTCCACTGTATGAAGGGCTGGAGGTGTGGACCTTTAAGCAGAGACACTTACACGAAATCCACGGCAGGGAAACCTAACCTCCTTCGGACAAAACGTTCTTAGGATTATTTTTTTGAACATCATATAACGTTAAACAAAAGCCATAAAACACGTGATGAATTGAAAAATCACGTTGATATACTTTATATATGCAACCGGCATCAATGACTAAACGATCTATAGTATCTTACAACGGTGAAGAGAGAGAGAAGAGGGAGCAA
The DNA here is from genome assembly GCF_037179485.1 of Ochlerotatus camptorhynchus. NCBI lineage: Eukaryota > Metazoa > Arthropoda > Insecta > Diptera > Culicidae > Ochlerotatus > Ochlerotatus camptorhynchus. Next base: position 123,662 of record NW_027041122.1, on the reverse strand, counting down.
AAATACACGGAAGATCTGAAGTTCACTGGCAAATATTTCCTAAAAATACCACATTCGTTCTTTCGACTCCTAGAGGATAACACGAACCGAATTTTTCTGTGCGCTTTCGCTCGCTATTGCAAGCATATCATACAATTATAATAATTATTATTAATATTACTTTTATTATTTTCAGGCGAACCAACACGAACTGGATGCTCTTAATGATATATCTAGTCACATTATCGAAAAAGCCCACCAGATTGAGAGTGATAAAATTAATAAGGAAAGTATCGAACTAAACGCCAGTTGGACTAGTGAGACAAGTCTTTTGGAAAATCTACACGAAAATTTGATTCAATTGCGGCAACAGTGGGTTCAATTGGAAGATATTCTCCAAGAGCTGGAAACAAAGTCGAATAATTTGCTGGAGAAGGACAAGAATCTGGATTTAACCGTGCAATCGAAAGAGAATCTGTTGTCTAAGAATCTATTAGTCCAGGTATGTACAAATTGGCTCAAACGAACATGCGAATAAAAATAAAGGTTGACGACATTGTTGAAACTAGACACTGACATCATCAACTGTCGATGACCGTATAGGTCATCTCGTCCATAACGTTGCGCTGAAATCGTTTTCTTATGCAAATGTGCTCACGATGATGTCACGGTCCATACACATGCATATATTCAAGACGAACGAACAGCTATGATGTCAGTTAACGATATCTGCTGATCTTCCGAGTTAAAATTTTGATTTAAATCCAAGCAGCGTTCAGCGAAAAATGACCAAAACAAGAAAACACGTTGCCACTACCACGCAAAACAAACAAAACTCAACGAAAAGCAGAGAGCGTATAAATATGTATGACTTCATTCTGAGAAGATTTCAATCTGCTTGCTTTGAGTTTTGCTTGTTGCTCATGAAACTATTTCTGGTCTGACATGATATGAATGTGTCTCTTCTTTTCAGAATTTGTTAGATGACAAATCCGTCCTTGGTCAGTTGAACGGAAAAGCTAATTCATTAGCTAAAACTTTGATCGAAGCTCTAAGGGAACAACAACTGTCACCGCATACATTGGAGGAAAAATTAAACCATTTGAATCAAATCGACTCTAGGTGAGTATTTCTGTTCGAATTCGCTAACCGGCAAAAGAACGTGATTAACATTGAGCACGACGGCGCTTGAAAAAAGCGCATAAGTTCATTCGCTCATTATTCACTATCTCAGCCATTCTCCTCTCTCGGTTTACGTTAATTCATTCGTGTTGGGCAATGATGCTGAGAAATCCTGTACTCAGCTTTAGTCGCCGTCTAGACATACAGTATTACAGTACAAAGATAGAGAATTCTTTACTAAAGACAAATTAAGCGCCATATAATATCGCCTTAAAAACCAACTTGTGTTTCCTGATCGACCGCGAGTCTAATTTGTGCATTTATAGCATCCCCAAAGCCACGGTTTATTGGCAATAAACACTGACGGAGTCGAGGTCGGGGTGTCGCCGCATTAAAAACAACTGACGTCATCGGTTAAATTTAAAATTTCGCTGGCCGTGAAATATTGCTCATCTCTCATCGTCATTCACAATCTACAGTGGGTTATTAGGGCGCATCCGTTCGATAATTCAAGATAGTCATATAACCAGCGTGCTATTTTTATTCTATCCATTTCTTTTTGTAGGTTGGCTGAAAATTTGAAAATAAAACAACGACACATAAGACAGAAAATAGAAGACTTGCAGCATTTCTCCGAGCAAATTTCAACCCTTACTGCATCTGCTCAAGCGTTGTTGGCAAATCTTAAGGAAATAAATCCTTTTGATGAACGGTTATTCCAAACAGAAAAGAAGCTACTATCGTGCAAATCAAAGGCAAATGAGTACTCAGATCAAGCAATTCAAATTTCTAAGCACATAGACGACAAGTATTTAGCTACTCAGGAGTTCATTCCTGTTGATTTAGAGGAGAAAAGAAAAGCATTGGAAGCATTGCTTGCCAACATTTCTGACACCATGGAAGAATACAACTGCAAATACCGAAAAGCCAAGGAAGTCCGAACAGACTACTTTGTAGTGTATGATAAAATCAAAACCTGGATAGAAAATGCAGAACTGACCATGAGTAATCACAACATCGATCCCAGTGAATTAAAGACAAAACTAGTCCAACTAATACACGATTGTAAGGATGTACGGCTAGCGTATGAACAACTAGTGTACAATGGTAGTGAAATAATCAAAAACTGTTTGGACAGCAATGATCAGAGAGCGATGCAAGCTGATGTGGATCAAATATCCTTTGAACTCACAAAAACAATTCAGCTTGTTGAGGAAAAGAACCAGACGGTTGACCAAATTCTCGGAAACTGGGCTAATTTCATGAGAGTTTATCAACTGGTTGTCGACTGGTCAGTTAAACTGCGCACACTTTTGAATCGAAAACTGCAACTCAATTCACTCCAAGAAGCCCAATTAGCTCGCCAAGATTATGCGGTAAGTTGTTTACATGCTAGCTGAATAAATTTCGTCAACAATCGCTTAATTTTTTTCTCCCTCCTTTCCATACTAAAGAGCGCAGTATCTAGTCTGACTGATGTATCGCAAAACTTAAGCGAAATGAATCACGAATTCGATAAAATAAACGAAGTATGTTCGACCGGATATTTGAAAAATAAATTACACGAAGCCGAGACACTCAAAATCGACATCGAAACCGTCCTATTCGAAAGGGTAAGACAATGATCAAATTTTATATGACAAAATCATAATGTCTTTGTTTATTTGGGTTTGCAGAATTTGTTCCTACATGAAACTACAGAAGAGTGGCAGCAGTTTGAGCACAAAATAAAGAGTGTAAGAGAATGGATACAAGGCGGTTACCATTCTCTAAACTCTCCAGAACTGAAAAATAAACCATTACGTGATCAACTGAGAATTCTTGAACAAATGCTTGCTGACATTTCGGCACAAAAAATCAAAGTCAATATGTCACTTGAGAAATTACAGGTATTTAACGACAGCAGTTTAGCTAGTTCAAGTAACATCCATTCTGTTTCGAACCAACAGGTCCATTTCCATTCGGAAGTCGTATACTCCGATAACCCTAACATAGTGCATAGTGGACGTACTGTTATTGAAGATCTCGATAAGCTTAACAGAGATGTGTTCCAAACCACGCAAAACTTGGACAAAGCGTTAGTACAAATCGACGAGTGTCAAAGTGAAATGCAAACAATACGGCAACGTATTGTGCAAGAAGAGCAGCAGCTTCGGAATATTTTATCACCACTACATCAGTCATGCGATAGTGATAAGAATGAACAGGTAAGTGACTTTGTGCATCATTCTTTTTTTCAATACGACGCAATTTACCACACTTCAATTTTGCTACACGTTTTCGAGAACCAGTACAAATCTGTTTCCAAACACTCTAATGAGCCAGAAATTAAATACATAGCATTTTTATTCCTTTCCTAATTGCCGCGACTCCCTCGGTACTATGCAAACTTGGTGGCTCATTATTACTTTTTTGAAAATTGAAGCTTATGTTACTCTTGACCGGAATCTATCGTTGGATGACAGTTTGATTTTTGAAATTTACCGTCTAATTTCATTGGGGTAACCTTCAACACCATGAAATGGAATAAACGTTTTAACATCACAGTTCTACCTTTGCTATGGAGCCATTTGATACAAAATATAAAAGCATTTTTGTCACTACATTCCATTCTAATCATAATTATATTCAATGCATTCATCTTAAGGGATACAATAAATTGCATCTGTAGTAAACAACACAATAAACAATTCTTATTTGTTTGGAATACGAATCGTTAAACCTATTCGTTCATTATGCACGGTTAGCACGCATCTAAATGTCACGGATTATTATTCATTACATTTCATTTTCTTCGGATCAGGTTGAGAGTTATATGTGTCTTAAATATAATTTTGTCTTCTTTTTATTTCTATACATTGTGCTCCTTTATCCTACTAACATTCTATCCAAATCTAATATTTCATCAACTCAACATCAACTGCTCAATGCATATATGGCCTGCAATTTTACTATAAACAACTTTGCATTTCTCCTGCTTGTCGGCTACATATAACACTGACTGTCTGCATCACAAATTGACATCGGTACATGGGACTCAACTATTCAGGAATGCCGTGAACGTATTCGAGCTTTGCAATCACATCTCAATCAGATAAATACCAAAATCAAACTGCTGCTACAACGGGGCGAGCCTCAGGAATGATAGTTATCAATAAATATCCACCAAATCAATCAATTTTATCGATATCGTGATTTTCAAAATCAAGTTTTTAAATACGTGTTTTGCCAGCATAATTGTAATATTTTATTAGATTAATCAGAATATAGATTTTTTTTTCGAAACAATACTATTACGTGCTTTATTCATCCACAATTCTATCCATAAAAATTTCGATCAATAAATTGCAAATTCCATCATCAGGAACTTCCGATAACCTGGACGCATGGTATTGATGAAACTGCTCAACAACATGAGATCTATGACCCAATGGTGCATCAGAATATAACACGCCAAACAGAGTTCGGAATTCCACATCAATTTTTAATGTCGACGCACACAATGTCAACAGAAAATAACAGTGCAAATGTATCTTCCTACGAGTCTTCAAACATGAAGCCAAACGTAATATCGGTTTGGAACAATTCAGAACGTACGTATGCTGAAGTAGTTGCGGGCCTACAGAGACAACGAAACGCTCAAATTCAACGCAATGCTATTGAACTCCGTTCTCACAAAAATCTATCGACCGATGCTTCCGATAAAACTGAAACAGCCATCAACTATGAGCGCATGGAACTATATGATGACCCTAACATACAGAGTGTACCACGTGAGCCACTACGAGGCAAGAAGGACAAATCAGCTATTGACATTAAAAGAAAATCTAAACCTAAACAAACAGCTGTTCATTCATCATCTATCAAAAAGAGTAACAACATTGAGAAAACGGGAAACTTCATTCTCACCGAAGCAGCAAATACAGCAAAGCCTGATAATCACAACATTGTTGAAATGCCTCAGATTATTGGGAACACGAAAGGCATTACAACCGAGTATAAAACGGACAGGGATCCAACTATCAAGAAGGAGTCTGCTGGAAAAACATACGCAGATGTGCTTAAGGATTTAGCTTCCAGAAAGCAGAGTGCATCCTACAATTTGCCACAGTTTGACTCATCGATTGGCGTTCTACAAACTACCATCTCCAGTACAATACCACCGAGCTTAAATGTTGCAATCGCTGAGCGTGACAAACAATCCGATAAGACAGATCAAGTGCTACCTTCGTCGCAACGTAAACGCAAACCTAAGGATTATTTCAAACCTCCTCAGTCTTTAACTGGTCGAAAGAAAGTTAATACTAAATTTCAATCAACTCAGGGTCATGCTCATGATGACACTAGATCCAGTGTAAAAACAGAAAGTCTGAACATTAGAAATGAATCGGTAGATTTGCATTTTACTCAATATGCGACCACCTCCAAACCAGCAGAAAGTGAAAGCAAAACGTTCATGTCCGAGATAGAATTTACCGATGAGCTTAAGCTTATCAGTGCAGATAAAAATTGTGAACCAGAAGACAACATTAGGTCAGCAAATCTTAGTCATGATGTTATATCACCCGGCATTACTGAATCAAGTGACGTAATTGCACGCAAAAAGATAAAGAAAAGAAAAACAAAGAAGAACACTGTAGCTGATCATTATGGTGAAAACTTGCCTGAACCCACTGCGAGTAATCTTCAGAATGTTCAACCAACAGTGGACGCGAATTCCATTATTTTCAAGTCTGAACCGAAATCGCTAAAGATCGAAACAGCGAGTTGTACTTCCGAAAAAATACCAGAAGCTCAAGAAAAATCAACCAACGCCTCTACAATGGTTACCAGTGTTGAAATTATTGCCAACTCAGAATTAGAAAATCAAAAGAAGCCCGATCAAAAACGGAAAATGATGAAGGTTGAGAAAATCAGGAAATCAAATTCATCAAAAGTATCCGCTATGTTACAATTACAAAGTGCCGAATTTGAGCAAGAACTAAATGAAAGTAGAAGAAACGATTTTGCTATTTCACATGATTGTTCAACTGTAGCAGAAGCTACTGCGGAAAATATAACTGATGGATTCAAAAGTAGTCTTGTTTTCGACGAATATGACTTTTTAAATACGGCTAATAGTTCATCATCGATCACAACTGATTATGAAAATGAAACATCATTATCAGAAAAAGAACCACCGAGTGACATGGATACTGTAAGCTCAGGAAAAGTGGACAGTAAATCCGAGATTAGTGAAACAATATCGTCACTACTACTAGGATCTAACAATAGAGTGCAAAAAACATCTGGTGAATCTGCTGTAAATGGAAATGAACAAGATGACACATCAAAGATCGAAATTTCATGTGCAAATTGGCGTGATAAACGTCAAAAAATTTCGATGATTACACATGAAGAGTATCATTTACAACCAATCTCATACATGAAGTTTGAGTTACCAACCATTACGGCTGAAAGAATTACTAAGAGCGACATTGACAGCCAAATTCAAGATCAATTTAATGTTGAACATATTCTCCAAGAAGCACCAGATATGCAAATTGAAGAAGCTGTTTGCTTGGAGCCTTCGCACAAAGATGAAGAGTTTGTTGCAACAGAGGTATCAGTACTTGATTCCGTTACTGATACATCTGTTCAATCCAAATCGACAGCAGTGCTTGTTAAACAATCATCAACTTCAGAACCAAGAAATGAATTGGATACATCGTTCAATAGTGAAGTAGAATGTTTTATGGCTTCAGGTGATACTGGAACTCATTTTTCAACAACCACTTCCAATGTTATCTATAAAACAACCACTATCCTATATGAATCTTCATCTGAACAACAAGTTATTGATGAACACTATACACAACCAGTGATATTTGAACAACGATCAAACGAGATGGAAAAACATCAAAAAGATTTCACTTTGAACGAAGAATCCAATCAGCGAACGGAAGTCGTATTTCAAACATCTAATGAAATAATAGAAAGCTGCTCTTCAATGGCTTTGGAACACGCTTCAAGTGCCGACACTGATGAAGAGAAAACTCTCAGAATCATGAGAGAAGACTCATTCAACCAGAATGCAAATAATCAGCAAGACTTAACGACTCCAGTGAAATTGGTTGAAGGCAATGAAAATGAACTGAATATCGCAGAAAACGTGACATCCATCAAAGAAATCAAACTAAAAAGCACTGCAACAGTCAGTTCCCTGTCAGAAAAAACAGCTTTCACAAAGCAAGATCACATTTTAGAAACAAGAAATGTAGAAGACAATGTTGACATGCAAACAGATGCTGTACCAAAAGTGGAGGATAACATCGAGGAAGAGTTTGGTTCACTGGATAAATTAATTCCAAAAGATTATGTTGAAGTATTGTCTAACAATCAATCTGCAATCAAAAAGGAAACAAATGTGGAACAATCAGTTACAGAAGAAGAAAATATTCTAATTCAAATAAGAGAAGAGTCATTCAAACAGGACGATTCAATTGAACTTGCTGAAAAAAACCAGAATAATGATCAAAACACGGCATCATCTAAAGAAATGATAATTATACCCACCACATTAGAGGTACGTAGTGAGCAGGTTTGCACGGATGAAGTCATGCCTATGACAGAAACAACAGAAACAAGTAATGATGAAAAGAAAATAGATACTGTACCAACAATGAAGGATAACATCGAAGAACAGATCAACTCACAAGATGGACAAGATTATATTGAAGCAGGGCCAAGCGATCAATTTGAAATCAATGAAGAGAATATTCTAATTCAAATGAGAGAAGAGTCATTCAAACAGGATGAATCTACAAATAATCTGGAAGACACAGATATATCGAACGTTGCAAATTTAATCCAAGCTGTCAAAAGCAAGGATAAATATCAGAATGACGAAGAAAGCGTAGTATCAATAGTAGACACCAAAATAATAAGCACTGCATCAGAGGAAAGTATTGGGCAAGTTAGCATGGGCGAAGTCGTTTCATTGACAGAAACAGTAGCTGTTACAAAGCAAGATCACTGTTTGGATGCTAGTGAAGCAATAAGTAATGTTGAAAAGGGAAAAATGCAGGAGAACATCGAAAAAGAATCACAGGATGGATTCATCCAGAAAGATGGCATCGAAGAATTGTCAAGAGATCCAGCAATAATCCATGAAGAAAATGTTTTAATTAAATCTGTACCAGATGAGGAGGACATCCTGGTTCAGATAAGAGGAGAGTCATTTGAATATGAACAGTCAGCTTATAATGCGGATGATACTAAAATATTGGAAAACATTGCACATTCTGTCAAACTGATTGATAACAAACAAAATGAACAAAAAGTCGCAGACAACGTCACATCACTTATAGAAAACAAAATAATAAGCACTAAATTAGAGGAAAGTATTGACCAAGCTAACACGCATGGCATCATCCTTACGTCAGAAGCAGCTGATTTTACTCCAGATCAATATTTGGAGGTACACGATTCTTTATGCAATGTCGAAACAGATGCTGTACCAAGCATAGAGGATAATATTGGAAAAGAACATGGCTCACAAGATGGATTGATTCCGAAAGATGATATCAAAGCAATCTCAAGCGATCATCGTACAATAAATGAGGGAAACATAGTGACTCAAACTGTAACAAATGAAGAGCAAATACTAATTCAAATGATAGAAGAGTCATTCAAAAAGGATGTTTCTACAGATAACCAGAAATATGCTGCAATGTTGGAGAACGTTGATAGCATGGAAAATGAACAGAAAACTGAAGATAACGTAACATCATTGGTAGAAAACAAAATAATAAGCACTGCAACAGTGGAACAGGCTAGCGTAGAAGAAGTCATTCTTAGATCAGAAACAGCAACTGTTACAAAGCCAGATCAATGTTGGGACGAAAGTGATACGTTGAGTAAGGTTGCAAAAGAATCCGAGGTTGTACCAAAAATAGAGCATAACATCAAAGAAGAGAATTATTCACAAGATGAGTTGATCCCTAAAGACAAAACCGAAGGATTGTCAAGCGATCAACCTGTAATCATCGACGAACAAATTTTAATTAAATCGATACCAGGTGAAGAGGACATCCTAGGTCAGATGAGAGAAGAGTCAATCAAAGAGGGAAGGTCTACAAGTAATGATGATGATACTGAAATATTGGAAAACATTGCAGATCCAGTTGAACTAGATGATAAGACAGGAAATTATCAGACTATGGCAGACAACGCGACATCATTTACTGAAAACAAAACAACTATCACTGAATTTGAAGAATGTACGCAAGCAAGTACGAATGTAATAATTTCTAGGATAGAAACAGCGAGTTCTATGAGGTCAGAAGAAATAATGAGCATTACATTAGAGGAATGCGTTGGGCAAGTAAGCATGAAAGATACTATCGGAGATGGTTTTGATTCACAAGATGCGCTCATCCCGAAAGATGATATCAAAGCATTGTCAACTGATCAACCTGTGATCATTGAGAAACATATTTTAATTCAATCCGCACCAGACGAAGAGGATATTTTAATTCAGATCAGAGAACAGTCGTACGAACAGGAAAAATCTGCAAATAACCAGAAAGATATTGAAATATTGGAAAACATAGCAGAGTCAGTTGAACTTGTTGATAAGACAGGAAATGATCACAAGCTCGCAGACATCGTGACACCATTTAAAAAAATCGAAATTACAAGCAATACACTCGAGGAATGCATTGCACAGGCTAACATGGACGAAGTAATTCCTAAGACAGAAACAGAAGCTATTACAAAGTCAGATCACATTACAGAAACAATTACGGAACGTAATGTTGCAAAGAATACAGATTTTGTATTGAAAATGGAGGAAAACATTGAACTAGCGACAGGTGATGAATGTATACCCAAAGATTATATTGCGGCATTACCAAGTGATCAATTAACTGTAATATCAGAAGAAATTACTCTAGTTCAAATTAGAGAAGAGTCATTCAAGCATGAAGAATCTTCAAATAATCTGGCAGTCTCTGAAATATTGGCTAACGTTCCAGATTCAATCGGACTTGTTGAAAGGATGGATCAGAAGATTACAGACAATGAGACAACATACACAGAAGAACGCTCTGAGCAGGTTAGCACGGACGATGTCCTTTCTAGGATAGAGACAGCAACGGTTACAAAGGTATATCAATCGTCGGACGTAAGTAATACGTTAACAAATGTCGAAAAGGAATCAGAGGATGTACCAAAAATAAAGGATATCATCGGTAAAGTGCATGGTTTACAAGAAGATGGATTCATCCCGAAAGATAACAGCGAAACATTGCCAAGTGATCAACTAGCAACCATTGAGGAACATGTTCCAATTCAATCTGTTCCTGAGGAAGAGGACATTTTGGTTCAGATGAGAGAACAGTCATTCAAACAGGAAAGATCTATAAACAATGAGGACGACATTGGAATATTGGTTGATGCTCATCAAAAACCTTCTAGCGAAAAACCTTCTGATGACGAAGCAAAACAACGTTATTTAGCTAAAAAAGCCCAAAGAAAAGATAAACAAGTGTTGAAAGAATGCCGTGGTACAAAACCTGATACAAGCGAAGCATTGAATTCTCCAGAAGAAGTTAAGAATGCTTCAGAAATTGTGGCGCAAAACAGTTCAATTGATGTATGGAAATCTGGGCCATTATATTCCGAAGTAGTTACAGGAAATTTAGGTCGAAAGCACAAAACTAGTAATGAGTATAATCTTTCAAGTAATCAGGTTGACGATGAACCATTGGAAAACCCTGCAGATCAAGTTGATATTGTTGATAACACAGGAAACAATGTGACATCATTTACAGAAATCAAAATAATAACCACTACATTAGAACAACGTATTGAGCAGGCTAGCATGGACGAAGTCATTCTCAGTAGGTCAGAAACAACAATTTTCACAAAACCAGCTCAATGTTCAGATGAAACTGATAAGTTGAGTACTACTGAAAAGGGAGCAGACGCCGTACCAAAAATGAACGATAACGTCAGAGAAGAGCATGATTCACAAGATGGATTTATCGAGAAATATGGCATCCAATTGTTAAGCGATCAACCTGTGGTTATTAAGGAAAATATATCAATTCCACCTGTATCAGACGAGGAGGAAATCTTGATTAAGATGAGCGAAGATTCATTTAAACAAGAAACGCCTCAAAATAATGTGGAAGACATTTGTATATTGGATAAGGTTGCAGATCCAGTTCAACTTGCCGATAACAAAGAAAAAGAACAGAATCTAACTGGCACGGCAACATTTACAGAACACAAAATGATGAGCATCACACTAGAGGAATGTGTTGAGCAGGCTAGCACAGACAAATTCGATAAATCTTCAGGAAAAACAGCTTTAATACATCAAGATCAAAGTTCGGACGTACACGATGCGTTAAGTCATGTTGGAAAGAAAACAGACAATGTACCAAAAATGGAGGAAAACATCACAGACCTCACTTCACTGGATACATCCATTCCTGAAGATGATTTTGAAACATTGCCAAGCGATCAACCCATAGCCAATGAGGAAATAATGTCAACTGAATCTGTAATAGAAGAAGAAAACATTCTAATTCAGATGCGAGAAGAATCATTCAAACAGGATGAAACTATAAACAACCAGGAAGCTACTGAAATGCAAGAAAACGTGGCCAAGCTTGGTGATGACATTGATCAAGAACAGGGTATCGAAGACAGTGCAACATCATTTACAGATATCAATATATTAAGCACATCATCAGAAACATGTATTGGGCAGCCTAGCATGGTCGAACTTAGCCCCAGATCAGTACCAGCAGATTTAACAAAGGTAGATCAAAGTTTATATGCAAGTGATAATTTGGATAATGTTGCAACGGAAACAAATGCTGTACCAAAAATTGAGGATAACATTAAAGCATTACCAAGCATCAAGCCTGTTATCAAAGACGACAATATTTTAGCTCAATCTGTACCAGCCGAAGAGGACATCTTGACTGAGATGAGAGAAGATTCATTCAAACAGGAAAGGTCGTCAAATAATCTGGAAAATACTGAAACATTGGAAAACGTTGGACAACCATTACGGACAAACCTTATCAATAACGATGAAAATGAACAGAATCTAGTTGACGTAGCATCACTCACAGAACACAACATGGTTAGCACTACATTAGATGAATGTATTGTGCAGCCTAGCATCGATGAATTTGTTCCCCGCTTAGAAAAGACTGCTTTAACCAAGCAAGATCTAAGGAAACCGGAGGATAAAATGCAAGATGCACAATGCAGTCTTGCACAAGGAAACGATATCAATGTTGCTCCTGCTGGTAATAGTTACAAGAACGAGAAACAATTACTCCATGAGTACTGGAAATATCATGATGCTGAAATGTTGCATAACACATATAAAACATCCATTGATGCCAGCAAAGACGTCATCATGCATCTGGCACAAATGAAAGATGTACCTGTAGAGGATACAAAACAGTCAGCATCACCACATATGGATGAAACATCGGAAGTAACAACAACAGAGAATGTAACTCTTGTATTCCAAGTGGAAAGGATTGAGAGCGAACATGGTTTATTGAAATCGGAAAATGTACAACTAAATGAGCAGTTTGAACAAATCATTAAAAATACCTCAGCCATTGAAAGGGAAAACACGTTGGCTCCTACTGTTGATGTACTTGTTGAGAAACTGAACCGCGCAGATAGTTGTAAACATGAAGAAAGGTCACCTTATGATTACTGGAAATATCATGATGCTGAAATGCTCTACTACACGCATTGTAGTCACAAGTCTTCTTGGACCGATATCACGGAAAAAGACAGTTTGATACCTGTTGGCAAGCTCACCAAAAATATGGAATTTGATGAAATGTCCGAGCGGCAAACAATAACCATTACTGAAAGAGAATCGACTAAAACTGATTTAGACGTACACATTGATTCAGTGCATGCATCCAAAAAAATCACCCAAAAACAAGAAACGCACCACGTACATTCTGCAGATGCAACCGAATTAACTTCTGCTTCTACTATTGATACACAAGGGGATCGTGTGGCTAGTTATGAATATGAGAACCAATTCCCTCATGACTATTGGAAATATCATGATGTGGAAAAGTTGCATATCAAACAAAAAACATTAAATAATATCGAAAACTCACACCTACCATTGCTCGAATCAAAGACTTTGACCGACATCAAGCAAAAAGATGTTGAAAATCAATCCACCATTGTAGAGACTGACTACTTGTCGCTTTTAAGTACCTGTGATTCTAGAAGTTCTGTATCCGATAGTAAGTTCTCAAATGACATACAATTGGATGAAATAGCAGCTCTTAATAGAACAGAAAGATCGCAAAATGATTTAGATGAAAGCATTGCCCCAAGGCCAGCAGCCAGAGATGCATCAACATATGTGGGAGAAGTGACTCAGCTCGTTGTTAATGAAGAAATTCTATTGAAATCGGAAAATGATCATCCAAACGAACAAAAGTTGCAGTGGGTTACCGATAACACTAACAATGACATTATCGAACGTATGGACAGTTATAAATACGAAAAACAAGTAGTCCATGACTACAGTAAATATCATGATGCTGAGCTACTATTCAATACACACAAAACATTGATAGATGCCGAAAGCACTCATCACCCATTGTACGAATCAAAACCTTTGACCAGTAGCGTGCAAAAAGATAACGAACATAAATCTTCAGAAGATAGCGTCAAATCCTTACCTCAGTCTACTGAGTCTGATCTTTGCCTAACATCAGAATATGAAACGGAAATGATAATGACTTTACAAACTATTGCTAACGACAGTTTCCACTACAATCCTGAAATGATAGAAGCAGAGAAAAAATATTATGAATTGAAAAGTAAAACAGATACGGAAATATTCACAACAGAAAATAAGCAAACTGATGCTGATGCTTCATTGCAAGTGCACAACATAGGAGTAGGGTATAGTTCACAAGATAATTTAATTCCGGAAGATGACATTCAGGATATCGTTGGAAGAGAACATGGCCCGCAAGATCAATTCACCCCGAAAGATAACATGGAAATATTGTCAAGCGATCAACCTGTAACCATTGAGGAACATATTTTAATTCAATCTGTACCAGATGAAGAGGACATTTTAATTCAGATGAGAGAAGAGTCATTCAAACAGGAGAAGTCTTTGAATATTAAGGATTATACTAAAATATTGGTGGAAGAGAATACTCCAAGTCAAATGACAGAAGAGTCATTCAAACAGGATGAACCTACAAGTAATCTGGAAGACACTCACATGTTGACAACCGTTGCAGATTCTATCGAAGTTGTTAAAAACAAGCAAGGTGAACAAAATCTCACAGACATGGATGAAGTCATTCTTACGACAGACACATCAGTTGTTACAAAACCAGAGCAATGTTCGGATGCAAGCAATACGTTGAGTAATGTTGTGCAGGAAAATGATGCCATACCAAAACTGGAGGATAGTATCGGAACTGACCATGGCTCACAGGATGAATTCATCTCTAAAGATAACGTGGAAATATTGTCAAGCGATCAACCTGTATCCATTGAGGAACATATTATACTTCAATCGGTACCAGATGAAGAGGAAATTTTAATTCAGATGAGAGAAGAGTCATTCAAACAGGAAAGCTCTCTAAATATCGAGGATCAAACTGAAATATTGGTGCAAGAGAATACTCCAAGTCAAAATACAGAAGATTCATTCAAACAAGATGAACCTACAATTATTCTAGGAGACACTAACATGTTGACAAACGTTGCAGATTCTGTCGAAGTTGTTGAAAACAAGGAAGGTGAACCGAATATCGCAGACATCGAGACATCATTTACAGAAACCAAAATAATAAGCGCAGACATTTTAATTCAGATGAGAGAAGAGATATTCAAACAGGAGAAGTCTTTACATATTGAGGATTATACTGAAATATTGGTGCAAGAGAATACTCCAAATCAAATGACAGAAGAGTCATTCAAACAGGATGAATCTAAAATCAATCTGGAAGACACTCACATGTTGACAAACGTTGCAGATTCTATCGAAGTTGTTGAAAACAAGGAAGTTAAACAAAATTTCACAGACATGGATGAAGTCATTCTTACAACAGACACACCAGCTGTTACAAAACCAGAGCTATGTTCGGACGCAAGCGATACGTTGAGTAATGTTGCACAGGAAACAAACAAAGATAACATGGAAATATTGTCAAGCGATCAACCTGTGTCCATTGAGGAACATATTTTAATTCAATCTGTACCAGATGAAGAGGACATTTTAATTCAGATGAGAGAAGAGTCATTCAAACAGGAGAAGTCTTTAAATATTGAGCATTATACTGAAATATTGGTGGAAGAGAATACTCCAAGTCAAATGACAGAAGAGTCATTCAAACAGGATGAACCTACAATTAATCTGGAAGACACGCACATGTTGACAAACGTTGCAGATTCTATCGAACTTGTTAAAAACAAGGAAGGTGAACAAAATCTCACAGACATGGATGAAGTCATTCTTACGACAGACACACCAGCTGTTACAAAACCAGAGCAATGTTCGGATGCAAGCGATACGTTGAGTAATGTTGTGCAGGAAACTGATGCCATACCAAAACTGGAGGATAGTATCGGAAGTGACCTTGGCTCACAGGATGAATTCATCTCTAAAGATAACGTGGAAATATTGTCAAGTGTTCAACCTGTAACCATTGAGGAACATGTTATAATTCAATCGGTACCAGATGAAGAGGGCATTTTAATTCAGATGAGAGAAGAGTCATTCAAACAGGAAAGGTCTCTAAATATCGAGGATCAAACTGATATATTGGTGGAAGAGAATACTCCAAGTCAAATGACAGAAGAGTCATTCAAACAGGATGAACCTAAAATTAATTTGGAAGACACGCACATGTTGACAACCGTTGCAGATTCTATCGAAGTTGTTGAAAACAAGGAAGGTCAACCGAATCTCGCAGACATGGATGAAGTCATTTTTACAACAGACACACCAGCTGTTACAAAACCAGAGCTATGTTCGGACGCAAGTGATACGTTGAGTAATGTTGTACAGGAAACAAAAGTGGAGGATAACATCGGAAGCGAGCATGGTCCGCAAGATCAATTCATCCCGAAAGATAACACATTGTCTAGCGATCAACCTGTAACCATTGAGGAACATATTATAATTCAATCAGTACCAGATGAAGAGGACATTTTGATTCAGATGAGAGAAGATTTATTCAAACAAGAAAGGTCTCTAAATATCGAGGATCAAACTAAAATATTGGTGGAAGAGAATACTCCAAGTCAAAATACAGAAGATTCATTCAAACAGGATGAACCTACAATTAATCTGGAAGACACTCACATGTTGACAAACGTTGCAGATTCTATCGAAGTTGTTGAAAACAAGCAAGGTGAACAAAATCTCACAGACATGGATGAAGTCATTCTTACGACAGACACACCAGCTGTTACAAAACCAGATCTATGTTCGGACGCAAGCGATACGTTGAGTAATGTTGTGCAGGAAACTGATGCCATACCAAAACTGGAGGATAGTATCGGAACTGACCATGGCTCACAAGATGAATTCATCTCTAAAGATAACGTGGAAATATTGTCAAGCGATCAACCTGTAACCATTGAGGAACATATTATAATTCAATCTGTACCAAATGAAGAGGACATTTTAATTCAGATGAGAGAAGAGTCATTCAAACAGGAAAGGTCTCTATATATCGAGGATCAAACTGAAATATTGGTGGAAGAGAATACTCCAAGTCAAATGACAGAAGAGTCATTCAAACAGGATGAACCTACAATTAATCTGGAGGACACTCACAACGTTGCAGATTCTATCGAAGTTGTTAAAAACAAGGAAGGTGAACAAAGTCTCACAGACATGGATGCAGTCATTCCTAAGACAGAAACACCAGCTGTTACAAAACTAGATCTATGTTTGGACGCAAGCGATACGTCGAGTAATGTTGTAGAAGTAACTGATGCTGTACCAAAAGTGGAGGATATTGTTGGAAGAGAGCATGGTCCGCAAGATCAATTCATCCCGAAAGATAACATGGAAATATTGCCAAGCAATCAACCTGTAACCATTGAGGAACATATTTTAATTCAATCTGTACCAGATGAAGAGGAAATTTTAATTCAGATGAGAGAAGAGTCATTCAAACCGGAGACGTCTTTAAATATTGAGGATTATACTGAAATATTGGTGGAAGAGAATACTCCAAGTCAAATGACAGAAGAGTCATTCAAACAGGATGAATCTAAAATTAATCTGGACGACACTCACATGTTGAGAAACGTTGCAGATTCTATCGAAGTTGTTAAAAACAAGGAAGGTGAACAAAATCTCACAGACATGGATGAAGTCATTCTTACGACAGACACACCAGCTGTTACAAAACCAGAGCAATGTTCGGATGCAAGCGATACGTTGAGTAATGTTGTGCAGGAAAATGATGCCATACCAAAACTGGAGGATAATATCGGAACTGACCATGGCTCACAGGATGAATTCATATCTAAAGATAACGTGAAAATATTGTCAAGTGATCAACCTGTAACTATTGAGGAACATATTATAATTCAATCGGTACCAGATGAAGAGGACATTTTAATTCAGATGAGAGAAGAGTCATTCAAACAGGAAAGGTCTCTAAATATCGAGGATCATACTGAAATATTGGTGGAAGAGAATACTCCAAGTCAAAATACAGAAGATTCATTCAAACAGGATGAACCTACAATTAATCTGGAAGACACTCACATGTTGACAAACGTTGCAGATTCTATCGAAGTTGTTAAAAACAAGGAAGGTGAACAAAATCTCACAGACATGGATGAAGTCATTCTTACGACAGACACACCAGCTGTTAGAAAACCAGAGCAATGTTCGGACGCAAGCGATATGTTGAGTAATGTTGTAGAAGTAACTGATGCTGTATCAAAAGTGGAGGATATTGTTGGAAGAGAGCATGGTCCGCAAGATCAATTCATCCCGAAAGATAACATGGAAATATTGCCAAGCAATCAACCTGTAACCATTGAGGAACATATTTTAATTCAATCTGTACCAGATGAAGAGGACATTTTAATTCAGATGAGAGAAGAGTCATTCAAACAGGAGAAGTCTTTAAATATTGAGCATTATACTGAAATATTGGTGGAAGAGAATACTCCAAGTCAAATGACAGAAGAGTCATTCAAACAGGATGAACCTACAATTAATCTGGAAGACACGCACATGTTGACAAACGTTGCAGATTCTATCGAACTTGTTAAAAACAAGGAAGGTGAACAAAATCTCACAGACATGGATGAAGTCATTCTTACGACAGACACACCAGCTGTTACAAAACCAGAGCAATGTTCGGATGCAAGCGATACGTTGAGTAATGTTGTGCAGGAAACTGATGCCATACCAAAACTTGAGGATAGTATCGGAACTGACCATGGCTCACAGGATGAATTCATCTCTAAAGATAACGTGGAAATATTGTCAAGTGATCAACCTGTAACTATTGAGGAACATATTATAATTCAATCGGTACCAGATGAAGAGGACATTTTAATTCAGATGAGAGAAGAGTCATTCAAACAGGAAAGGTCTCTAAATATCGAGGATCATACTGAAATATTGGTGGAAGAGAATACTCCAAGTCAAAATACAGAAGAGTCATTCAAACAGGATGAACCTACAATTAATCTAGAAGGCACTCACATGTTCACAAACGTTGCAGATTCTGTCGAAGTTGTTGAAAACAAGGAAGGTGAACAAAATCTCACAGACAACGAGACGTCATTTACAGAAACCAAAATAACAAGCGCTGCATTAGAGGAATCCATTGGACAAGAAAACATGGACGAAGTCGTTCCTAAGACCGAAGCAGAAGCTGTTACAAAACCAGATGCATGCTCAGATGCTAGTGATACATTAAGTAATGATGAAAAGGAATCAGATGCTGAACCAAAAATTGAGGATTACATCAGAGGTGAGCATGATTCACAAGATCGATGCATCCCGAACGATAACATCGAAGCATTGCAAAGCGATCAACCTGTATCCATTGAGGAACATACTTTAATTCAATCCGTACCAGATGAAGAGGAAATTTTAGTTCAGATGAGAGGAGAGTCATTCGAACATGAGAGGTCTTCAAATATTCAGGATGATACTTTTGTATTGATAGAGGCTCGTCAAAAATCTTCTAGCGAAAACCCTTCTGACGACGAAGCGAAACAACGTTACTTAGCTAAAAAAGCTCAAAGAAAAGATAAACAATTGTTGAAAGAAGGTCGTGATACAAACCTTGATATAAGCGAAGCAATAAATTCACCAGAAGTTGCAAAGAATGTTTCAAATATTGTGGCACACAGTAGCTCAATTGATGTATGGAAATCAGGACCATTATATTCCGAAGTAGTAGCAGGAAATTTAGGTCAAAAACGTGATGAGCATAATCTTATAGAAGAAAGTGAATACATGCTTAGAGGAAATGCCTCTCCCCAAATAGATCCTATGGAACCTCAACGGACACATACTAATGTTCGTGAAATCACGGAAAGCAGTATTAAAGTACCGCTAAACATAGATCTGAATGAAAAAGTAAATCAAGGCATTCAAATTACAGAATCAAATCAAACTGTAAATGATGTCAAAAATTTGCAGACTGATAACAATGACCTACAGATATTACCTATACAAATCGAAAGTACTACAACTAAACCAGAAGAAATAGAGACATCATCTCAAGGAATAGTCATCGTAGGCTCTAAATCAATAACAGAAACAAACAATGAACCACATCATGAGCAGCCAGCATGTCAACCCCAAGAATTGCTACAGATATCAGCTGCAAGTAATGAAAACGTTACAAGTCATTTTAGTATTGAAACATGCTCGGTTGAAAATTACACGGTAGTAACCGAAATAACATACACATCGTCAGTAATCGATGTGCAAGAGCCTGAAATCAATACTGAAACAACAACAATAACATCAATATCGATACAGGGTGATAAAGTTAAAAAGTTGGAACAATTGACTCCAAGCTCTTCAACTGCAAATCTATCGGCTCTCAAAGGGGAAGAATTTACCGATTATTCTTCAAAGCCGACCGAAGAAGGCACTCGCACTCATGTTAAGCTTTCAATGACTCAGGACAATTTGTTGGACGATACACTTATTAATGACAGACCAGAAGATTTGTCCCGTGCAGAAGAGGATGAACCATTTTCAGATCCTGAATTAACACTTGAGTCCCAACAACTTGGAAAACCTATTTGGGAAGATAAACATACCCATGATGATGCTGAAATAGAATACCTAAAGTCGTTGCAAGCTGTTCAAAGTCACGAAAAACCTGAAGAAGACAGTCCCACGCTCGCAAATCCCACAACTAACCTACAACTACATACAGTCGCAGTAGACGACGCAGAATCAATTCAGCTAGCGCAGGCAACTAACGAAACACTAATAAATGTGCCCCATCCGCCTTTGCAACAAAACCTTCACGTTACCATCAAAAGCTCCGATCCTTCAATTTCTCCCACACTTCCGATCAACCAAAATACGCTAGGTTCAACGTGCAACGTAAATCTAAGTAGTTCTAAAGAAAATGTGGCTGATTGCACAATAAGTAAACAGGTGACGTTAGATTTGATGTTTGTTATCTCATTCAATGTTATCATCTAACCATAACGCTAATCATATTTAAAAACGATAAATTTCAGATTATTAATATAAGTGCTTAGTCAAGAAAAGTACATCTAATTATCTGAAGTTTATCAATTACATAAGATAACAACATTGCAATGCATGCTATAATCTATTTGTAATTAACCAAGTATAAAGCTATCTTTCATTTGTCTACTCATTATTCACACAAAACAAAAAATTAAAATACGTCAACAAGTATTTAACTAATTTTCTAGTTTATGCCAAACAACTACATGAACATCAATGCACTTTACACGACAAAATGGAGGCGAACCAGCCCCAGGCTGAAAGCCTCCCTAATAAAGATAAATTAATTAATTTACACGACAAACATAGAGTACAAACATGTTTGAAATACTGTCTCACTCCAGGCAAATATTCAGTTCTTATGAATGCAAGAAGCTTGAACCCGGGAGATAGCCAGCACTATCGTTGCTCCAATAGCCCATTTCAAGAACGAAAGCATTTCGAAGCTATTTTCACACACGATACATTACATTATCAATACGTTATCGATGCTAATATACACCATTGATAAAGTGCTAAAGTACTGCTGTTGCAGTAGCAGCAGGGAAATACTTGATTGACGCGTATTTAGTAAGTTTCTAAATGATCGTCTCAATCTCAAGGAACGAAAAGACAAATTGACTTAATCCTTTAAATTTGTATTTTTTTTTTTTTTAATTATTTATTAAAGAGATTTTTTGCCTTAGGCTAGTTCATCTCTACCTTTAAATTTGTCGAACCTCTTAACGGAATCCCTTTATGAAGAGCTTTGAGTGGATGGGTTTACTTCCTTAAAATTGCTTATCTTTTGACAGATACGCGTATTTTGTCTACTACTTGCAGACTTCATCAGTGCCAAGTACTCAACACCACATAAACTTAGCTGAGAAGAAAGAACGGAAACGACGCAACAAAACAAAAACACGTCATTTTCCTTGTCTCACTTCAGGCAAATATTTTATGAATAAGTGAAAAAATTGGTTATATGTTTTACGTAGCTGATAAAACTTAAATATAAATACAATGTTAAATTAGGGGTTCTGATAAATATGTAATGCAAGTATAGGTACATTTCATTAAATTGTCCATTTTTTCAATTTAATGTTCATTGAGCACTGCTACAGTCGCTAATTGAGGCCTAAGCCAATTATACATTCGTATGTAATTGGAAAGCACAATGATACCGTATGCCTAGGGATGTCAATCTGTGATATCTTCGACCGGCCTCGACCACTCCCCTTCCAGCATTGTTTGTCTTCAGTTTGTTGACCAGTAGCCTGGGAAGTTTCTTTCATAATATTGTATTGCATTTATTTTAAAGATTTATTGTTATGTTCTAGAAATTCATTATCAGAACCGTAACTTTTGTAACGGAACTGTGTGTTTTTGTTTCAAATAAATCATTTCCTCTAAAACCTTCAGGCTAAACACGTATACCTAAATCGAAAATCAACAATTTCCTCAAACATGCTCTTTGTATTACATATACAATTCAGTTTTCACTGTCTGGCAGCAGTATTATGGCAAAAAGCTTCAATCTAGGCCCTAGAAGTTGCTACGACAAGACAAATAATAAAAATCTTAGGCAATGCAAAGCAACTGTACATTTTGTATCTGATTTTGTAGTATAAAAGACCTAATATAACGTTCCAATCGTGGAAGATTTTGACAAACCTACTCTACCTGCAGCTGTTCAGCATTGTTTTAATTGCCTTTACGTTTGTTCACCTAGTAGAAAGCATAAACAATGAAACTGTTGGAGGCGAACCAGCCTAAGGCTGAAAGCCTCCTAAATAAAGCTAAATTAATTAATTAATTAACAATGAAACTGAGCAATTCTCACTGAAACTGACCCACCAATTTTTCGAGCTACTAAAATTTTGGAAGATTTAATTCAATTTATTTCTAAAAACTCTTGCATTAACTCCTAATGTTTGCATTCCATTCGAAAGGGAAGCGTCTGGCCTTTTATTTTGCATGTTTGGGTGGTTTTTTTTTTCAAAGAAATTAGCTTTTGAAAGCGTTTTCTTTGCTTTTGTTTCCATACAAAAAGTTGAATGCTTCATTATATTTGACATGTATCTTATAGGGAAAAGTCTTAACTTTCAAATGGTATGCTTAGTTTACAAATTGTTGGGAAAAAAAATCCTAGATGGTAACTAAATTCAATATGACCGCCAAAAATTCTTAATATGCTAAATGAAAGCGCTGGCGTTAGTGGCGCCAGTGGTATAATGGTTAGAGTGGCTGCTTTTCATCCCAAAGGACCTGGTTTCAATCCTAGTCGGCACCATCGGGATTTTCGGAGGCATAAAATCTTTGATCACGCCTTCCTTTGGAAAGGAAGTAAAACCGTTGGTCCCCGGTCCATGAGTTGATGGGTCGATAGAGCCCCTGGCGTCAGTAGCATTGATGTTCAGTACGGAAAACAGATCGCCGGAAAACAAATCAAAGGAAAAAAAGCGCTGACGTTTGCCTTTCGAATGGAATGCAAACATTTGGGCTTTTTTCATTAGTTTATAGAGATTTACTAATTTTATCAAATAATTTGCAAAAAATATCTTTTCTTAAACTATTCGAGCCCCTAGTTATAGGGGGTCCATCGTTTCAAAATAATGTAGAACGATTGTTCTATGCTCATAATAAGAGCTATCGAATAAGTACAAAGAAAATGTGTTCAACTGCAAACATCGATGTTGAGGTTATAAAATTATATTACGAGTATTAACTGCTAATTCTGCTAAATCAATTGAACGATGATGTACGTTTTTTGAAAAAGCTTATTCAATAAAAGAAGATAGACCAAATTTTTCAACTGGATTTTGAATCGATTTATTAAGTCTTCTTTCAATTAGTAGAAAGTTACAATCAAAGCTCATAATGATTTTCCTAAAATGTACCATTAGTCGAACTGAATATCCAAGACCATTGGACACACCAGGACAGAATCCGGGTGTTTCCAGAGACAAGGGCAGAACCTGGCTTGGGTCAAAATGCATCATTTGAAACGTCAAATCATAAGCATGTCATGTTGACCTCATTCAGACTTGAATGCCGCAGAATTCAAGAACAAGATCAGAGGCGATAACATTGAGTGCTGAGGACCTCATCATGAATACAGTTACATCAGTGGATTCTAGGAACAGAGGCAAACAGAAACTTTTTGTTGTTTGCGTTGTGAAATAACTAACCAATGAACGTATATTAAATACACCTTAAAATAACCCATTATTCCATGTTAATGAATATTTGACACTTTTAACACTCATACTTTAATACCAATTTACTTATTTATCAACTATTGAAGACCAACAACTTCATCACATATATTTTAAAAAAAATCATGATTCATTTAAATTGGTACCCTTTTATGAGTTTTATAGTTTATTAGACGTTCTTGAGTAGAGAAAGCAAATCTCATAATGTATAATTGTGATGTTTGTATGAACACGTCAAAAGTGTGAAATATTCTAATTTTTGCGTTCTCGGCATAATTGATCAACTTTTATTAGCAATTTTTTGTCATGCATGTTTTGTTAAATATCGTTTATTTAGCGGCAAATGTACTTATCGATATTTTATCTTCCAACACCAAACAGACACTTACCGAAAGTGTGGAAAATATTTTGGAATCGCTGCTCGGTGAGGAATTAAAGATGAATAATCTCCCGTATGATAACATAAACGATTTAATCAAGGGACTACAGGTTAGTTTTAAAGAGGACTATGGAGAAATGGGTGAAATATAAAATGTTTATCTTACAGGTGCTAATCGAAAAGCTGGCTGATTACAAGCAGCAAAACTATGCTATATCAATGAGCCTCCCACCGAATGCTGACGAAAAGGTTAGAGAATCTGTTCGGATGATTGATGATCGAATAGATTTTCTACGTCAACGAGCACATCATGGATTAGAAAAGATACAGGTAACCGAAAATTACTGTTTTTTTACTTTTAATTATGCAACATTTACACATCTATTACGTTACCATCAAAATTAGTTAAATTTAAATCAAAAACTAAAAATATTTCGATGAAGTTATCAGTTTGTACACGATTTAATTAAATCTTCATCATAGTCTTAAAGCATTGAAAATAACCAATAGAAACTAATTATCAATATCGCTTACTTTTTCAGCAATCACTTAAACTAAGAGAGCAACGCAAATCAGAAATACGTTCCTATTCCAACCTGTTAGAAGAAATTGACCATTGGGTGTCTACGACGTCAATTCAACTTACTGATATTGACGAAAGTGCATCGAAAAATAGCCTCGAAGAAGTTCTGCAACAAAATCAGAAGCTATTGGCTGAACTGCGCGAAAAGGAGCATCAGTCGAAGACCATTTACGAGTCAACAGAAAATTACCTTATGTACGCAGACATATGTGATAAATCAAATGCTCTGAGAGAACAGTTCGCAATTCTCATCAGAACAATTCGTGAAAAAGCTTTAATTCTTGAAGATAACATACAGCGCATCAAGCAACTAACAGAACCTGTCGCTATGTTAAAGGTAGACAGTGAAATGCAAACTAGTCCACTAGTTTCAATGGATCCTATGGACAGCGTTACAACGCAACTTCAAGAAGCGTCATCACAAACTCACATTGAAAGGTCCACAGACAACTTGATCATTATCCAGTCCATATCAGAAGGCCACGAAACTGTTCATATATCAAATGCTCGTAATGCTCCTTCCATTATTCCAGAAGAAGAAGAAGAAGATATAATAGTGGAAGCTAAATATACGCAATCCAAATCTGGTGAATCTAACAAATCATCGGAGCTATTGCTGAGAAATATACCTACTTCTACATTTGAAACAACTTTCGTAGAACCAGACGACAGTTCCATGGAAATTATAGTTGGTAAAGATGGATCGAAGAAAATCACTCTAAAAAAAGTTGTTCAGCCGGTCCAATCCATTGAACCATCCGATATGACTGAAGCATTGATTACTGCAACACTTGCACCAGATGCACAAGCACACATTTTGACAGATACTGAAACAAGAGATGATTTAACCTTCATGGACAAGACAATGGAACCTCAAAAGGTAGTTGAAAGTATATTGGATGATATCCAGAATGAACTAGTCAGTGTCATGGAACAACATGATGTAGAACCTTTGGGAAGACAAACTCAAGATGCTCAGGTATTAGAATCGGTTGCACAAAATGTAGATTTGATTGCTTCTGAAGTTGATTCACCAACTAGTACTATACAAAGCACGCCGCTTATCAAAGAGTCTAAAACTAATCTTATAGAACCTCAATGTTCCTCTACAGCAGCATTGACCGATGATACTGTAATAGGAATAACTGATGTGTGGCCTCCATTAGAAGATACAGGTAAAGTACCCTTAACTAGAACCCATGCATTGCCATCTAAGGTAGCAGCTCCTCTACAAGAAACATATGAAAACCCAGAAGAAATATGGCCAACCAATATGAACACCGGATCGGAATACGCCATAAAACCAATAATTGAAGATGTTCATTCAGTAGAATATCCTTTATCTGAAAGAGAACAAATGGTCGAAGAATCAACAGATGTCAACAAGGGCGATATTACCTACCGCGACATTCCACAACCTGGAACTGTGTTGCCTATTGAAACAAACGTGAATTCAAGTAAAAAAGACGAAAATAGTCTTGTTAAAACTAGCGATGCCACAATGGCTTCAGATATTCCTATTGAAGTTACCATATTATCAGAACAAATCCCTCCAGAACCTCCAAAAAGTGATAATGATCAACCCCGGGAAGATCGGTTTGATGACCAACTAAGCGCCTACCTACAAAAACAAGATGTTGTCCCAGATTCCACAGCAGAGGACCGAAGAAAGGATATTGAACCTGAGCCTTTATTGATAAAGCCCGATGAAGCGGCCACTGAGAAGAAACTTGAAGTACAGATTTTGTCTACAAAAGAAGACCAGGGAGCTGTCAAACTGAGTATGAATCTCGACCCTGCTGATGCTGCTAAAAACATTAAAGTAAGTTTTGTTGAGCTTGAATCAAAACCGAAAGGAGATGATGCTATCAAAGAAGCTCAACAGATAGAAATAGACATCCTTCCAGTATCTGAAGAGTTTTTCCTAGCCGAGAAAGTTCCAGGTCTTAGTGATGTAGATTTTGATAAAGGTTACGAAGCGGATAAAACTACTATTGAAGGAGAATCGGAAAATGATGACCTTTCCAAAAAGAAGAAGCGGAAGAAGAAGAAGTCAAAACAACAGAACTCAGATCCACGGGTAGCTAAATCCACCGAAGGATTGGCTGCTGTAGAACTTCAACAGGATATTCCAATATTAGAAACATGTGAAAGCATAGAAGAGGATCAGGACTTTGAAACTAACCCGATTCATGTGATTGAAGAAAGTGTATTAGGTCCAGATGAGCAGTTAACGTTATCAATACAACAGCAGATTGTCGTTCCAACAGAAATTCTGGAAGCTGTATATGTTGAAGATGCTCACCAACAAACAACGCCTGTTAAAGAAGATTTCCTTGAAGACGAAGCTGACCGTGAAATAGCACGAATCACCTCGGACATTCTGCTGGTTCCACTAAACTTTGAACAAAAATCGATGCAAACATCTCCTGAACAAGAGGTAGTTAAAAAATCTCAGCAAACTTCACCCATCGTAACGCAGTCTGTAGTTTACGAGTTCAAAGAAGTTCAGACTACTGTTGATTTATTAGAAAATGAAACACAAACGGTAGATATCGTAAGCAAACATCACGAAGAAAAGGATATTCAAACAGATTCGTTCGAAACACAAGCAACGGAAGAAAGTCAACCTAAGGTGGATGTTTCCGATTCTGCAAATCAAACAGTAGTTGTAACCACAGCTGAATCCGAGATGCAAACAGTTGATGATGTAAAACAATTAGTTGAACCGATAGTTGTCAAAATCATCGACAAGGCAATAGGAGAAGGAATTGATTTGAAACTGAGACAAGAACAGACTCAAACAAGTCCAGTTGAGTTTGCTCAATCGAATATCACTGTCTCACTAGCTTCACCCGATACTCACAGTGAAGCCGTTCAAACTCTTGCAACCGATGTAACAGACGCGCAAACTGCAACTGAAGGAAATAATGAAGACAGAGGATCATCCCCAGTTGTACAATATGCTCCAACAGAAGTCGAAACACAAACTAGCCCTATTCACATATCTAATGTTTCACTTGAATGTACCGTCACACAGGAAAGTCAACCAAAGCCCGATCAACAATCTGCTCCAGAAGTTCACAGTGCTAATACACAAACAAGTCAAGTTGAGACAACAGAAGCGCATGCTCAAACAATACCTGCGGTAGATAAAGCGGAAACAGTTGTAGAAAGTACGCAAACGGTTGCCATTGAACAATCATCCGCACCAGATCAAAGGGAAAAGAAGAAGAAATCAAAGAAAGGAAAGAAAACCAAAACTATTCCCATTGAGTTGGAAGTGCAAACAGAACTGCATATTCCGGATAGTGCTGGTGTGATTGAACCAATTACATTAACAAGGACGGTCATGGAAGAAAGAAGCATCGACGGACATAATTCTCTTAATGTTCAAATTCAACTAGAACTTGAGCATCCAAAGCAAACGACAACATATAGTGCCATCAAAACGGAAATTCCTGGAGATAAATCGTGGAGTATCAGCTTAACCGACTACTTCTCAATAATCAGAGCTCACAAAAGTTTTGCTGAGAATAAGGTAGTACCGTGGAATGAGATGGCTGTTATGCTTCCGAAAATATATTCTATAACAACAACCAGCGAATCCGTTCAAGGTCCTGGATTTTCTTACAAATCCTTAATCACCGATGATTTTCCACTTGACCTCGATAGCTCAATTTCTCTTTTAGAAGGAAATCGTCATAATACAGAGTTGCAGCAGCAAATTCTTTTCGACGTGCTCGAAACAACAAGCAAACAAGTGGAAGATATTGCTGTAGGATTACACCACCTACCACAGCTTAACGAAACAGATCGTGTTGGGCTATGTAATGTGTATAAAATAAGGTTGCAATACATGTCAGACACAATCCCACGCTTTGTCAATTACGCGATAGAAAATAATATTACTCCCAAGCAAGATATTACTGCGTGTTTAGAACAAACAAGAAACAGCATCGAGGAGTTGGAGACAACCATCGCATCAAAAGAAGAAGAAACACGCATCAATGATAACATAAGACACCAGTTTTCAGGCACGCTTTTACAGATCAATAGCCAATTACAAGAAATCGACGAAAAACTCAATTCCATTATCCCCGACCTTTCACTTTCCGTACACGACAAGCTGGCTAGTCTAGATAATGTTGAAGATCGCATTGTAGAGTGCTTGAGAAATATATCATTGATATTTGAACAAGTTAGCAATCTCAAGGATAACGCCAATGAAATGTATTTGGAAGATGATCTACTAAGGGCTGATCAGATTGCACGGAAAATGCAACAGACGGTCATCATAGAAAGAAATAAACTACATCAACTAAATGGATTAGCTGAAGAATACGAACAAACACTTCTGGAGTTCGAAGACATCGCATCTGCCGCTGCAGATTTCATAGATAACGAAATTTCTACCAACAGCTTGCAAGAGCTTCAAGAGGAAATGCAACGGTATCGTAAATTCTTCGTCAACCTCAGCCATTGCAAGATGATTCTAGAATCGCTGGAATCTAACTTGGATCCAATAACTCGTATGAAGCATGCCAAGCTACATTCAGCATTGTACAACAAAACAAGCAACATTTTGGAGCGAGCAGTAGACAGAGCCGCCCGATTAGCGCAAGCAGCTTCCAAATGGACAGTCCTTGAGAAAGACATGCGTGATGAGGCTCAATGGCTACAAGTTGCTCAACAACGCATTCCGGATCTACGAAATGTGTCATCCGAAGATTTTGAACAATATATTAAATTATATGAGTCGTTGAACCAAGATATTTTCTGCCATCATACGAAAATGATGCAACACAACGAAATTGCTAAGAAAATGCAAGAACTCATATGTGCTCCAGTATTGGAAAAGGACAGTAGTGAAGCTTTGACAGTGGTTATGCAATTGAAAGAAGAGGTATCACTTTATCTCAACAAACTGCGAAAATTCAAAAACCACTGGAATAGATATAATATCTGTGCCGATAAGCTGCACGAATGGATTTGTGAAGCCTATAAAAATTTGGGCTCAATCACCATTCCGGAAAATCTTGCTGAAACTCCAGTTGAGGATATGCGCAAATTTTGGGAAGTCAAAGCTCAATACGAAGTCATGAACAATAAAGTATACGGAAAAGCTTGTGATTCGCTGGATCATGCTTTAGCCACCATCAACATATCTGATGAAGAGCTGCATCGTCAACTGCATGGGAAAATGTTAGAAAACTGGCTTGCTGTCTCTACAAAGATATCTAACATTCAGAAGCAAGTTTACGAATCCATCAAAACTAATTCTACGTCCCCCAATGATAAAATAACGTTCATTGAGCAAGAGCTGTATGATATCAACATAATTTTCAACAGCATAAAAGGAGTTCTCAAATCCCCAGAAGACCTATACTTGTATTTGGAAAAAATGCAAATGTTGAAGACACGCATTCATTTGATTGATAATGAGCTAGGGCAGATTGCATTGGCATCAGAATTTGACGTGGAAAAAATCACTGAAATATTCGATATCTCTCGAAATCTGTCTCACCAAATCGATGAGGAACATGAAGCTGCTGAAACTTTCTATAAACGCTTGGAAAACATAGAAAATGGTATCAAAGAGCAAGAAAAACGTTTCATTGATATCACTAGGATATTAGATGAATGTGCAACAAAAGTCAATGGAAGAAGACCAGATGTTGGAAAATCACTGGAAGATTGTAAATTATGTCAATCTGATCTAAGTGATTGTTGGAACGAGATGATGAAACTAAGACAAATGCTTCACACTTTGCCGATGAATTTGAAGGTGACTGTGTCACCACAGCAAACAGAGAGAGATTTATCCATACTGCAAAACATTCATAGTGACCTTGAACGGAAATGTGAGAATAACATGACTCTCTTGAGGAATCGTCTGTCCCTATGGAATAAATTCCATTGCCAGATGGAAATTATCCAAAATCATACTCAAGAAACAGAATTCATGATGGAATTGTTGCAACTGCAAGAAACTGCTGACTATCAGCGCTTGTTGAAAGCTACTGAACGGCTTGATGTAAGTTGCAAAGGTTTTTTTTTTCTGAACTACCAGGATGAACAAACAATCTGCTTTGCTATTTATTTTGAATGTAAAATCAGAACTACACTTTCTATCAAGTACATCCTGATAGTTAAGAAATAGGACAAACTTCTAATTTACATAATAATCCAACCATTTTCCTTTTGTAGGCCCTGCTCATTGAGATTGAAAACAGAAAACATACAATTGATGACTTGCAAGATATTGCTCAACCATTAATTGAAACGTCGGAAGCTAGTGTTTCGTTGGAAATTCAGGAAACAGTCCAGAAAATTTCTGTTGTATGGCAGAGCACCCGAGAAAGCTTGCAAGATCTATGTCATAGATATGAAAAGGCAGTTAAGCTTTGGGAACTGTACAATGGAATCAGTGAAAGTGTAAGAGATTGTGTTTCCAGTGAGTTTTCGGATTTCAACGCGCTGAAAAATATCGATAATTTGCAACAACTGGCAAGCTATCAAGATTTGGTAGCCGGGAAGAGGAAAGACTTGGATAAGCTGAAACAATTCATTGATGACATAAATGGACAAGTCGGTTTCAATGTAGGTAACACTATGTTGTCCGAGATTGAGGAGTTTGCGAAAAAGTTGGAAGATATTGAAGAAGGTATTGTATCGCAATTGAACGATGCAACCTTACGTAAATCGGAGAAAACGCTAAAACAAACAACGTACCAAACTTCAAATAAAATAGTCGAACAGCTACAACAGGTAAGAGATTACTCTACGATAAGAAATTATTTTCTCTTGTTTAACTGGTACCCCTACAGAGGTGCCCAATGGGATTCCGCAGGGGTACCAGTTAAAAAAAAACTAAATATGTGCGCCGTTTAGTTGAGGTTATAGCTATTGAAACTAACGGGGTCGTTAGACTTTTGTCTTTCGTGCATCAGACTTTTATCTTTCAATAATTTCACATAATTCCAAATCGTTCTCATTGATCTTCAAGATTAAGGCAAACTTTTATGCAATAAGACCTCTTAAAACTTGATGGGTTTCATAGAACATTAGTAAAGATTTTCAAAAAGGGGGCTGACAAAATCGGGTCATTTTATGCACACCGATCATTCTGATTGGGTGGTGAGCTAAGCTACCTGTGGAATGTTTGTAAATAGAACGTTCAGCAAAACTAATCAAAATCATTATGGCCGTTTGCACTCGAGAACACCCTATGATAAACACACTGGTTCTGCCAATGGACCATGTCCAGGGTGCTAGCATAGCTCTGGCGGATCAGAGGCACAATGCCAAGTCTAAAGATTTATTTTGGTTGTGTTGTTCTGATAGGTAGCACAAGCCGAGTCTGATGATAGAACAAGACTGATTTATTAATCCAAAAAGAATTAATTAAATACTTAAATATAAAAATGTTGTACATTATTACATTGTTATATTATTACAATTATTACATTACATTATTACAATTACATTCACTGAAAAACAGTGGTAAGTTCTGTTCGCTCTGGTTCTCCGTGCATAAGAGATACAGATTTGAATTATTCACAAAAGTTGTAGCTAATGTCAAACTATACAAAAGTTACAAATATAATTATACGGAATTCTGTTGTTCAAACAAGTTAGAGGCAAATTTTCCATGCCTGCTCAGAACCAGCAGAGTGACATAAAGGATCGCCTTGATCCCAAAGTAATGCACGATGCACTCTTACGGCATACAGTTAAAAGTGTTGAATTAATTGATTCCATCGGAGTTGTCAATGCAGTTTATGTTATTTTTTTACTGTAAGCAGGCAGACAGCCTTTCCAGATTGAGTAACAATTGTGGATGAACATTTTGAGCTTTATGAATTGGATTGATTAATGAAAATAGAGAACAACTGGGTATAAGTACGTCTGTGACAGTACGGTCATATTTTAGGGTATTAATAAAACTGGAGCGTGATCTATTAGTTTGCAAATAATTTAATCAAATTAATGCACCTCAGTAAATATAAAGAAGTACCCTGATGAATGTGGACGTCTTAGCGGAATACCTGTATAAAGAGAGAGAGAGAGAGAGAAGGATTCGTCTACAATGTGCAGACTTCTTCAGTGTCTTGTACTAATACTCGATAAAGAAGTACACAAAAGACTGTGTATAATCGATTATTGATAAAATTATTTGTTTCATAAATTATAATCATAAACATATTTTTTTTTTCCTTTTTCTTTATTTTCCAGAGCATTCAAAGTCAACTCCCAGATTCCGAGCTTGGCGATCAAATTGTGAATCTTCAGAAGTATTTGATAAGTCTTAGCGCTACAGAATCTCGTTTGAAGAAAATTGCACTTGATAAAGCAAGCACCGGTGCCGTCACTAATACGCAAATGGATTTCAAAAATTTGCATTCTTTGTCATATTCTTTACTGCAAGATACGTTCCAACAACACCAAGATGTGCTTCAACGAATAGTACTGCAAACCGATGATGCCTGCTTACTACAATATTGGCAAAATTATCTACAACAGGTCGAAATATTCCTAGCCGAAGTAGTACCCTGTGAAGAAACGAAGCTACAACAATATCGAGATCAATATACTCTAATGAGGTATCTAGTTCGACAGTGGAAAATCACAATTATGAAAAAGTCTCAAATCGAAACCAGTCTAGAAGACACCTACAATGTCTTAAATCACCAACACAAAAACTGCATTGAGAAAATCGATGAGAAGATTTTTGAAATTGAAGAAAAATTGCAACATTGGCAAAAATACAATTCAGCGAAAAATGCATTGCAAGATGCAGTCACCAGCATTGAGGCTGAGAAACATACTCTTCAATTGGAGTACATCAACTTAAAAGAGTTGTCAAAATTGATTTCCAAAGTAGACCGATTGCAAAAACGTTTCCCTGAACTTGAAACGGATCTCTCCAATATGAACCAAGAGGTGACGCAACTAATATCGTATCCCGTTGACGATCATACCAGTATAGCTATAAAAAATGATCACGGTAGGATAACACAGCAAATCTCGAAGCTACAAGATAATG
Organism: Ochlerotatus camptorhynchus; assembly: GCF_037179485.1. NCBI lineage: Eukaryota > Metazoa > Arthropoda > Insecta > Diptera > Culicidae > Ochlerotatus > Ochlerotatus camptorhynchus. Next base: position 89,567 of record NW_027041122.1, on the reverse strand, counting down.
TTACAACATGGAGAAAATTCCTAACAGGTGTACTGGAGTTGTACAACAACTTTGACTCTCAGTGCAACCAGATTCAATTTAACCTAAACGAGCTGGGGCAATGCTTGGAAAGCTTCAACTGTGACAATCCAGAGACATCTCAACATCATTTAAATATGCTAAAGAATGAACAGCTACGATTGGAATGTATCAAAGAGGAATTGCTGAAAATAAATGTTGCCAAAGAAGAGCTGCAATATTGTATTAGCACATTTGACGCAAAACTCAACAACAAACGTATATACGCTCTATGGCAGCTTTTTGAAAAACTTGAGCAAACTATTTCAGTCCTAGTAAAACAAATGCAAGATAGAATACAAAACCGGAAGTTGTTCCAAAAACAATATAATTTGCTGATGGAATGGATCATGGAGTTCGAAAAACGAATGAACGATTCCAACAAATATCAAATGTGCGAAGAGGACACAACTTTCATCAAGTCTGTGGAAGATATGCTTTTGCAAGAAGTATCTTGCAAAGAATCAGAAATAGCCTGGATTAACGTGATTGGAAATGATTTGGCCGAAAACTTACCAGCTGGTGAAGAACGTACGGAAGTGATATCCAAGTTGAAGCACTTGAATGATACTTGGGCCAAACTTTTGCGCCAATGCCAAGACCGCACTCAGAAGATATCTGAAGTTAACGCGACAACTATATCGTTGCAGCAGCGGATAAATGACGCTAGAGCATGGATGACAAAAATCGAGTGTAAACTGAAACAACCATTCATATTTGAGAACGTTGAGAAAAATTGTTTGGATAGGCTTCTAGATGATTATGAAAAATTACAGCGATCGATTGAAGGGAACAGTGTAAACATAGCAGAGATTCTCAATTTGTGCGAAATGCTGTTCACAGACGTTGAGTCTTGGAATGTACATATTGACCGTAAACTTATCAACCATGAAGTGAAGCATTTAGAAATGAGATGGAAGAATATCTGCATGAATACTAGCAGAAGAAAGCAGGACATGTTGTCAATCTGGAGCATGTTAGTAGAAATACAACAAATAGTCGAGTCACATCACGATTGGCTTATTCAGACCAACAAATACTTGGAAGAATTCGATGATCAGCGAGAAGTGCTGGATGACGTATCCCTTTGCAATACATTGCAAGAGCTTACTACTAAACATACTGATATGATTGCACAAGAGCCGATTCAACACATCCTTAGAAGATTGTATATTTCAATTAATAAACACGATCGTATTGAACGGGCCAACATGCACAATATCACAGTGACAGCAAAGCAAATGCTATTAATTTGGGAAAAGCTCATATGGAAATTCAAAGTCATCAGATCACGTACCGAAGAACTGAGAAACCTTTACTTGACATTTAATAGTGAATACGAAAACATCATTGTGGCTTTAACACAAATTGATGTTCAAGTCACCAACATTAAACACCTACAAGAGACTACAACTGAAGAGACACCGGAAACCAAATTGAAGCACCTACGTGAATTGCACAATGAACTACGATTTGTCATCAATCTTTTTGACATGCAAGATGAAGTTGGCAGTTCACTGGTACGATCATTACCCGTGAACAGTACGATGTCACTGAAAGTACAACAACAGATATTAGAATATCATCAACTTGCCAACAGCATAAAGGACTCTTTGGATGCTTTGGTAAATCAAACTAACGAAGAATCAGGAAAGCATAAAGTTCAACAACATTTCAAAACTGACGCTGGAAAAGATTACGCTGAGCGAGATTACGCTGTACAAGTAGACACGCTGCCTGCTTTATCCATTACTGCTAAAGATGCGTACCAGTATCAATTGAAAACAGCTCTTACGGAAACAGAATCAAACCTAGCAGCACTAAATACCTCGATTGCAGAAATAAATGCTAGTAATTTCATGAAATCTACACAAACAGTATCAAGAGCATCGTCAGCCTGTGAGTCCTCCATCGAATTGATCAAGCATCTTAACATGATTTTAATATCGGAATGCCACTGTGATGATGAAGATGCAATGAGTAATTTAGTAAAAGACGAATGTGATAAATATACATTATATCAATCAGAATGGCACACAAAACAGCAAAAATTGGAAGAAATGAGGTAAGCTTTCAAACATTTTCCAATACTGTACTAAAAAGTGTCTAACTATTGCAATCTGCTCTGCAAACATTTTACTTCTGCTGATTAACAATCATCACGCTTTAGCTAATTCTCTTTCATTCGCTTTCCATCTTTTCTTGTTCAGGTCGTTTCCTATATCTTATAACTTCATATGTATGCAGTAAGTGTTTCACGTTTTGCTTTTAATATTTTCATAATTTCAAAGTGGGGTGAAATGTTTATTTCGATCACAGTAATTGTCAGTGCATTTAGTGAAGTTCGTATGGACGATTCTGTTCGATCGAAATTTATAATTGCACGCCTTTTTTTCCTCTTCCACGTATCCGCTAATATTCTGCTAATATTTCAGCAACGAAGATTACTTAACATGCCCTCTATGCACAAATCGAAATTGGCAACAAATCGATAACGATCTTTGGCGGCTCGAACAGTGGCTATCAATGGCTGAAACAACTCAAAAGTCACAGCATACACAGCCACCAAACGATATTGATACTCTGGAAGATTTCATTCAAGATCACCGCGAGTTTTTGCTGGATTTGGATAGTCATAAAAGCATAATAAAGTCGTTGAATATAGTTGGAGAGCACCTAGCCACCCACACACTAGACACTGAAAAGGCCATCAAATTGAGAGAACGCCTGCAAAGTAATAACCAACGATGGGATAAGGTGTGCAATCAAGCATCACATTGGCAAGCACAGCTCCATAGATCTTTGATGGAAAACAAAGAATTTCACCGAACAGTCACTGAGCTATGCATCTGGTTAGAGCAAACAGAGAACAAGATCAAATCATCAGAGCCTATCGACTTAACTACCGATAAGAAAATAATTGAAAGGAAATACAAGATTTTCAAGGAACTCAGGAATGATTTAGTGCGATGCGAACCACGTGTAGTGAGTTTACAAGAAACAACATCACAGTTAACAAAATATTTGGATGAACATAAATCGCAAAAGTTTGATGAAATATATGCCAAGTAAGATTTTGAATTGAATAAACCTACCTTCAAGTATTACAATCAGATTAATTTCCATTGAAAGGTTGACCGATCTGAGGCTACGATTCCACTCGATACGAAGGTTGGTAGAGATGTACACAATAAAAATTGCAGCAGCAATAGATATCGACCGACCGCTCGACACGAATGCTTCGTCATCAGCAACCAGCTCAGAAAAGGTATGTTATTATTTCCGTGTTACAGTACTTATCTTCAGCACCCTTTAGTGTGATTTTGTATTTGAACCAACGTAGGAAATAATGTTAAAAATAAGTATTAAAGTCCGTTCAGACTATGGCTAATATCATGTAATATGGGCTATCTTGATATCAAAAGTCATACAAATGATTTCCGGTGAAAATTTGCCATTGCAAGACAGCCTATATTACATGATATCAGCTATAGTCTGAACGTACTATTAGAGTAACAGACATGCCAAAGAAGAGCCCTCCACATCATAACTCAAGTCTGGTACGCAGCTGGAAAGAAAACGGTCAAGGGTTTTATCAAACATATCATATTAACAATATGATCCATTCATGACTTCTCCACACATTGCAATGGAGACCTTATTGCTTAACGTACCATATACACACTTAGATTATTTTACAGCAGTCAGTATTATTTAACTGGTTACTACTACTGGGTGAATTACTGAAAAAGTCGGTGAAAATTCAAAGATTCTATAAGAAATCAATGAAATGATTTTTTTTATATTTTCAATCATTAAATGAAGTCTACTAACAACTAAGTCTGTACAAGTTCGGAATAAATTTTGTCATTTTTAAATTTTCTTTAAACTTTTACCGAACAGTTCCGCAATTAAAAAACTCAGTAAAACCTTACTAACTGGATTAGTGTGTAGCGTAGAAAAAGGACAGCAACAATCGAAGGGCGCAAATTAAGCAATTTTTTTCAAAAATAATAGTAAACTAATTTTTATTAATTACATTTTGTATATTACATGGACATTTGTCTTACGTGTCACTGTTGTCATATAATAACATAATATGCTTTGCATTTAAAATATTATTATATACACGGGTTTTCGAATTAAAAGTTAAACTTTCTAGCTCGACTTTTTAGAACCGAATGCCTGTCTGGTGTATTCTCTTATTTACTCGAGCCCTTCAGCTACCCGGTTCGATAGTCTGCGTCACGATCGTTAAACGACTACAAATATCATTGGAAATATTGCAGAGCGCGCTAGGGGTGCGCAAGTAAATCATCACAAATTTATATTTGGTTTACCCATCGTAAAGATAAAAAATACATTAGTAGCCTTTTTGGCCACAGAGGCGCTTTCATTGCTAAAAAATTGTTAATATAATATTTTTGATTTTATTGTGGATTATTCCTATATGTAAATTTAGGCTGGTCCATCTCCGGAATGTGACACATTTATTATTACCTGGGTGATGAGGAGATGGACCTTTAGACCACTGTCAAGCTGAACCAATATTTTACTCGAAACGAATACAAGTATTGCAGTGCATAAATTGCAAAATATTCAAGTTCACCTCGAATGATTTCTATTTATGAAGGCATGTACCTAGAGAAAATGTGAGCCAAGCATCAAAATAATTTCTCTAAAAATGTTCAAATGTCTTCTCTTCAATCAATGTACAAACGGGAAAGAACACTTTGGGAGTCACGCGAGCTTTATGCATTTTTGCAGTTTGTCAGCGCTTGCTGCAAACTGATGGCGATGAATCGATTATTTCAACGCTGTCAACACTGAAAAAATATCACTCCGCATCACCCAGATTATGACCTAGTGGTGACTTTGACAGACATGATTGTAGTACCATAGAGGTAACTAAGCGTTGTACTCCTTTAATCTAGTGTGTACGTCGCTTGTGGTACTGCAATTGTGGTGCAAGCAAACTACACGGTTTGTGATTGATTTTTCATCAGTGTTAGCGGAATCCACGTTTTTTTTGCGTTAGCATCGAGTGACGTTCATGCAGAAGTGACAAATTTTATGTTGGTAACGAAGTTTCTGGTAGATAATGTCATCAATAGGACTTGAAACAAAGATTTTCTTGGCAGTCTTTCAACCAATTATGCTGATTTTGTGTATGTTATTAGTGTCAATCAACTCAATTGGTTGAAGGAAAGCCGAGAAATACCGTAAATGCGTGGACGGTACCATTCACCGTATATATGGAAGGATCACTGTATAATCCAAAACGGACTAAAATTTGCGTCGATTTTCTAGCAGATCTTCCCCGGAAAAGTATAAACAATTTTACTCACTTTGTGAGTATATCAACTTTACGTAAAATTGAGTCGTATTCAACTCAATTTCGAGTCGATCTGATCGGCGGTGTAGAATCGAATGTTGTTGTAGATAATAAAAGGAAAATCGTCAAAAATAATAATATTTAAGGAGATGAATCTTGAATCCAATACGATAAATCGTCCGTGTATCATATAGCTTCCGAGCCTCTCGTTTGATGGATGCGGTTTGTTTTAGACTTCATTACGGTGTCTTCTACTTGCGACCGTTTTCTGCCTTGGAATGTTAAGAGTTAGTATCCGATGTTCCGAAACGAATGAATGGCAAAAAAATAATCATTATTTGTAAAACATAATTCAAATGAAAATCCATTATTTGAATCGCCAAAACGGTGTTAGCATAGAAAGCTTTCCATTAACAACAAGCAGAAAATTGGAGACCTAGTCAGTAATGGTTTTATTTATATTTAAGCGTAATAAAATAAAATAGTCATAAAATTAAGTAACTTGAAATGTTATGTTCCTTCATAAACGTTGAATTTATAATTTAAATATGTAGTATTAAAGCCTCTTATTTTTAATTATGTTTTTTAATCATTTTTTCTTCTTTTCTTTTTTATGTAGAATCGAGAGGGTAGCGGATCGTTCTCACACGTAGCAACATATGAAGCAAAGTAATTATCTAGATAATATTTTTCGCTAAGCACTTTTTTCATTCAAATTCATCGCCAACTTCATTATAAATCAGATACTTTGACATGTGAAATATAACTAACTTCACAATCTTATTTACAGTACTCAAGGCGAGGGCGAAGAGGATCACATAAATACGACAGTATTGACCAGAAGTTATCGATTTTTGGGCCGGGTGCTACGAGCGTCCCTTCCTATTCAGGCAATGCTATTGCTTCTACTAGGTGTTGCTACTCTCATGCCCCATGGTGAAGATTACTCATGCTCGCTGACTAATAACTTTGCGAGAAGCCTTGAACCAATGCTTCGTTACCCGAATGGTCCACCACCAATCTGAGCTAATGAAGATCAACGAGCGCAGCAGACTCATACCAATGTGCAATATGCTATAGCTTCAGTACCCAGTGAAGTTTATTAACTATAGAAACTCGTCACTCTTCTAGTATTATTATTAATAATAAAATAAAATAGTAATTAAAAACAGTTGCCTTCAGTTGTTACATTTTTATAACATACATCACATCTTGTATTTAGGCTCATACAAGCTATTTTACGTAAACAGCTTATAAAATATATGTGAGAAATATAAATTTTCACTCAAAAAATAAACTTAGATGCTTTTTATCTTTCACCGATGTTTCAGTCCACTCATCAAGATCTCGATTCAATTCGGATGTTAATTCACTTTTCCAACTGTCCACCTGTCCTCTTCGAATAAATCTATCATCTGGCTCTTTATCTATCCATGTAGCATCAGTTTCGTCTTCATAATTGCAAGATACATTGTTTTTCATTGAACCGAACGATAAATGTTGACACAGTCCCTCCAACTGTGTATTACTATAATAATGTCCAAAAAATGAACAAACTTTTTCAGCTACTTTTTTAAGATCAAACTTCATATCTTCATATCTCAAATGCAAAATATTTTCACAACCTTTTAATGAGTGGTAGCCAATCACGTGACTATGTATTGGCGAATAAAATTGTAAATCTTTCATAAACGATCTGACAAACTGCTCCTTCGTTCCACGGTAGAAGTAATTTTTGGAGTGATGATAATACGAAACAGCTACAGATTTCACATTTCGGTGAACGTAAACCGTTTTCGGAAGAACGTCCCAATATTGCTTCGGTAACATTGACACGGGTAAATGTGTTTTAATGAACCTTGGAGATGTCATACTCTCCACTTTCTGAAAAGAACTTCTTCCGTCGGGTAAATCGTGTATCAAGCTGATGCTAAAAAAGTAAATGATTAATGTGTTGTTTCGTCAATACTTATCCATCTACTGCAAAACATACTCTAAAAATGGAAATCGCTTTCTCAGATGTTGTGTCTTGGCAGCATCGTAGTTAAGACCGTTGCATATCAGCCACACCATTTCTTGGCACCACGTTGTACCACTTTTTGGATAAGATGCAACCCAAACATCATCGTGTTTTACCTCAAAATTGGTTAATTCACTTTCAAAGTTTTTAAACCTGTAGGTTTTAAGTATTAATTAGATATTGTATTATCTTTATAGATAATTTAACAATACATATTAACCTTCGGGTGAAACAGTAAGCTGGTGGTTTCCAATGGTCTATTGGAACATTTTCTAAAGATTGTTTCCTCACTAGTATATAGTCGAGCTCTTCATTTTGGATATGATTTTCCAAAAAATCTGGATCGCCTATTTCGATGTACTCGTACGACATGATTGCTACCTATTCTGATGAAAGCAACTAGCAAACTGATTGTGATAGAATAAAGAAGCAGACAATAGCTTATCAAACGTGAACTGAAACTGTCGACTAATTTATTTGTAATCTCTAAACAAATGCTGTGCTTGTATTTGAGAGCGGCACTTTATTGTATTCTGTTTATTTGCGTCTACATGTACTGACGATCCCATACGAATGTTATTCTGATCAGAAGAAATATTACAAACTGTAAAGGCATTGTAAAAAAAATTCTAAAACATTATTTAGTAACATATGTCATGGAACTAACCTGAATGATAACCTGTACTGAACACAATATTGCTACCAGTTGGAACATAGTAGTAGTTCTCCAGATTAACGGATGCAAACATCCGTTTTGATTGACGATATTTTCTCTGTGATGCGACAATTCCAGTAAACTTGTATTAGTAAATATCTCCGGTAAAACAATGTCGCATAGCAATGATTGCGCGCAGCAGCTGGATGGAACGAGAGTCCTATTTGCCCGTTTCAAACTATAGGGGATATTTATTCTGTACATGGTTGAACATTTTGTGTGCAGTATTAATTAAGTACCTGACAAAATAACGTTCCTCGACAGAACTTCGCCAAACAATGTTTTGCCAATCTTTGTATCCGGTCACACCACAGCAAGAATGGGAATGTTGAATCTTATTCCATACTACGTTCCAATGCATATCCAAATTGTATCGCTCGATACCACTCAAAAGCGAATTAACAGAGTAGTCCTCAACCTCGGTCATTAATTGTAAACTAAATACAGCTTTCACAGCATGAATAAGGCAAGTCTCCGTAGCAAAGCACAACCAACATTTAAACAAAAATGCTAAATATGGGTCGTAGGGAAGTCTAACAGCATTGTGGATTAAATACACTCCGAACACGTGAACCAAAATATTGTGAAGCCCGAAAAGTTGAAACAAATAAATAATAATACTGATTTCCTCGCTCTCAATGATGTCATCAACGGTACGCAAATGAGCTTTGATAAAATCTTCTAGTACAACTATTGAGCATTCGACTGAGATTTGAATGATATGGAACGAAACACTGCACAACATAACGAACATTGTTCGATCCATCACGGAACAATAATTTAATGTCACACTACATTATACAAAAACCCTAGCAACCTAGCAACCCTGACAACGGTTTTCGATAGGTTACTGTTATTTTTCCAATCAATTCACTTCAAACAATCTTACCAAGTGTTCACACATATCGATTCCACGATGGCGGATAATGCAGGACGCGATCCAGTGCCGGATAATATCAGCGAGTTGTCTAGCTTTTCGGATTCTAGTGATGAAGGTTAGTGTGCCATAAATTAACGTTAGATCAAATCCAGCATATTTTACTCTTTGAAAAAAAAAAACAGGAAAGAAGGTAGTAGAAGTAGTGGAAGTAGCCGAGGAAGAAGCAGATAAACCGGCATATAGCGATGAAGATTTTGAAACGCTCCTAGGATTCTTCCGTAATATGATCTATCTTTTTGACTACGACGAAAACGATTTCAATGACGAAGTGGCGGAAGTTATCAAACTGTGGCTGACCGATGTCGATAACCCTTTGCTATTCATTTTCTACGATGGGGACCTGCTTTCTGCTTCGCTTACCTTTCCGACGTGTGCTTTCAATGACATCATGTACTTCATGCGAGAACCCGATCAACTTTTCAATGTAATCGAACGATTCCACGATGATCTAATGTTTGGAACATTACACAACGATATTGAAGGATCATTACTGGTACTGCTAGAACAGGTGTATGGACCACTTATTCTATCTAATACTGAGTGGTCGGAAAACGTGAAAGCCCATGTAGTAGCAGGATACAATACATTCATGACCTATTTAACCGATATTCATTACAAGTTGTCCGGCTTTACTCTTCTCTATGTACCCCGTGAGGGCTCAAATATGGAAGTTCAAGAAGTTGTCCTTAATCGAACACTAATCAAGCGCCTAGAAGCGGTGGTAATCGATTGGACCAGTCAAATTCGATCTACCATCAACGACACACAACATTTCGTTCCCAATGACCTTATCTGTCCGTCAGATGAGTACAGCTTTTGGTTATACCGTCGTATGTCAACCAATGTCCAAGTTCTACAATTTTCTAAGTCCTATTAATTCCAGACGAAATACTATCTGCGATTCAGAGTCAATTCAGAAGTGCCAACATACAACACATCTTGAAAATTCTGGACCTGTCCCAGTCGCTTTACACCAAACCTTTACGAGAAGTTTTGGACGATCTTATGAAAGAAATTGAAATGGCTGAATCCAACATTCCTTTCCTGAAGCTGCTGGTTGATCCATGTTTCGCCATTCGCTCTCTAGACAATGAGGATGACCTTTGTTCGCAGCTCATATATGTTATGAACATTATCCGTTTCATAGGATTAGACTCATCTCACCTTCGTCAAGATGAGTCCATCACAAAGCTGTTCCTATACTTAAGCAACGAAATTGTTTCCTGTTGCATGCAAAGCATCGATATTGATAAGATTCTTTCTGGATCTCCCGATTATGGCATAGACATTTGTAACATCAAAATTAACTGTTGTGAATCGTACAAAATTATCTACGAGGAGGTAAGTTAGTAACTAATTTTGATTATGACAAAAATATCAGATGTTTTCCTTGTCCGGTTTATTAGATGCTCGAACATTTCAAGCGTGACTTCACGTGGAAATTAGATTATGCTGGTATTTTCAATAGAGTCGACTCCTTCATGCAAAGACTGTATGATACATTGGATATCTGCAACGCGATGAAAATATTTGGAAAGTGAGAATTTGACCTTAATCAGCAACTCGAAAACAGCACAGGGTTAACATTATTTTTCTTTTGCAGAAACAGCGGTAGTAGCTCTTATAAAAATTATCAGTTCTCATGCAACAATGCGGCAATGTATGAAGATAAGTGCAATCAGGTACAAGAAATCTTCACAGCAGGCATTGAAAGAATCCAGTCAGTATCGGGATCGATCCTGGATATCAACAACAAAGAATGGTACAACTATATTGCGAATTTTCGTGAAATGTTGAAAAATCTTGACGACATCGTTGAAAACTTACTATCAAACGTTTTTCTTGTGGCCGAAAATTTGGAGGAGAAAATCAATGTGCTCATAACTCTGCTTAATTTTTACAAAAGAGAAAACATCAAAGAAAGCTATATGAGGAAAATTTCGGAAATTTGGCATACTTTTAAAGAGGATCTTACCACACTTTCAAAAACTGTTTCATCCGGGATAAACCATTACCCAACATTATTTCCCCGAAAGTCGGGACAATATGCATTGCTTAAAATTAAATTCGAACGAATTTGTCGCCTCAACGATTTATTAGAACGCTGTCGATTTTTGCCTCAATACAGCGAAAGTGATGATATTCTCGCACTGTTTGAATCATGCGAAAAGCAAGTGAAGATAGCACTCAAAACATATAACGACAGCTGGATCAAATCAATAAGCCCTGATCTTGGTGCGTGGTACCATAGGAATCTCATCTGCCGCAGTCAAGTGCGTCCTGGTTTATTAGAATGCCACATTGAAAGACGCATGCTTGTGATATTTGAAGAATCTTATTATTTTAAAGTATCAGGAGCCACGGTACCGAGTTTTATCGATGTGGAAAAAAATGATAACGTAAAATTAACATTCGATAATGTGATCCGAATCATTTTATACTTCAACAACGTGGTGTCATCTATCTCTGACAAAGAGCGCTTGTTTTTCAAACCTTTGATTCAACAAACAGAGAGGAAACTAGAACCACTGCGAGGAAAGCTTACATGGGAGGAAGATCTCAGTGAGTTTATTGACAATTTCGTCATCAACGTCAAGGAGCTGTTGGATGTAATTCAAGTGTACAAGAAAGAAAACATCAAGATTGCTCACTGGATGGAAAGTATATACAATTTGCTTCTGTTCAAACTGAAGCATGAACATGCCCAGCAACTAGTTGATTTCACGAATGACATAAAAACGCAGAAAAAAGCATCAATTTCGGAGTTGGTTCGAGTCTATTCAGAGACAAGTAAGCACATTTTCTGTATTTATGAGAATCTAGGATCAAACCTCAGAAGAATGGGAGACAGCTGGGCACAGTATGTCCAAAAAATCGACCATCTTTTGAAAGCTGCCGTGTTTAATTCTTCACTGAACACACTGGATAACATTCGCACAACTTTGCAAAGGGAGTCAACTCCAATCTTGAGCATTGAATTAATGTTGAACAAACAAGGCATAGCATACCAACCTCCACTGGAATCAATTGAGACGGCATTAAAACGTTTGCCCACTGAAGTCACATCTATTATAAAATTCATTCCTAGCATGTGTCAGCGGTTCCAAATTGATTCTGATTTCAATCTTTACGACGAATTCCTACAAGATAGTAGATTTCAACAAGTTGAAACCAACATCCATGGAGAAATTTCCAACTCTTTGGAGGAACTTCATACCTTCAGAGAGAAGTGGAATGTGTTTCGTCCGTTTTGGAGCATCAATCGACAAGTTTTCATTGAAAAGTTCAAGCTATCAAATATGACTTCAGAAGCATTCCAGAAGAATATTGAAAAATTTGAGGAACTTCTTAATCAACTAACTACACAGCAGGATTCAACAATTTGCAAATGCGTGGAAGTAGATGCTTTGAAGCTTAAATATGCCATTACTAATCATATTAATGACTGGCAAGTGAAGTACATTGAATATTTGAAGTGTGTATCATACGGGCGTATAATTGGTGAGATATATCATGTATACTCGAAAGATGTGTTATCTAAACTTCGGTATGTTCTATCTATAAAGAGTTTCATAATAAATTAAACCACAACATGGATGCTCTGAGTGTCGAGCCAGTAGAAGTTAAGGATCTGAAAGTGCTTGAGGAAACCTATCAAAGCTGCTTCGACAACATACCAGATTCAATAGACGAGATTCAGACTATTATAAAGTACTTCAATGTATTGGGTAAAGAAACATCTATAAAAATAAGCAATGCATTCTATGTTCCAGTTTCTTCATTTATTTTTTTCAGAAGCGTGTGTGCAAGATTTGCTTCCGGAGGCATACAACCTGCGACGAAACATTCATCAAAATTGGCAGCGGTACACGGAATATTTGAACATAGTAAAGGAGCAAATAGAAAATTACCAAAATCAGTTTAAGCTATCAATGGCAAATAATGCAGCGGACCTTAAAGTCAATGCACTAGAAATGCTGAAAATGCTGGACGAAGAAATGCCTACCAGTGAAGAGATGTAATAAGTCAAAAATTATTATATTCATAGCTTACACAACAAAAACATTCATCATTATCGTTGTTCATTGACAGCATGCCGGAAGAGGCATTTTCTGTAATCGAGCATCTAATCCATAGGTTGGAGCAACTGGAAGCTCAAGAAAAAGACATTAAAGAAAAGCTTGCGTTACTTGGTGTTGAATATCATTCACTGGATGTAAGTGAAAATATCACTGATATGGTAACCATTGATTTTCAAATGTATTAATTATTTATCTTAAAGGTTATTGTCGAAATTCGACGGAAATTAGAAGGCATGAAGCTTATTTGGCAATTTGTGAAACAATGGCAAGATACCAAGCAACTTGTATTTAGCGAGCAATACGGTACAATGAAGATTGAAGAAATTGAAAACAAAATAGGCTTCATCGATTGGTTCGCACAGTCGTTTTACATTCCATCCAAAGTACTAACTCAACATTTTACAGCCATTTTCTGAATTTGAACGATACGCTGACTCAAGATATGGAATACCCTATTTTCAAAGCAGTAAAATTGGAAGTACAAAACTTTCACATAACATTTTCAATGATGGTACACATGAGATCATCACATATGAAGGAACGTCACTGGAGAGCAGTGGAGGAAATGACTAATCTGTAAGATTCAAACACTACATACTTTCTGACATTTTAGTTCAAGTTAAGACGGTTTTCCATATTTATCTCGCTCTCATGGACGGGAAGGTGTGGGATGAGCTATATGTTAAGAACGATGTCGTATCGAAGCTCATTTTTGCATCGGACAACGTATTGGAGATTGAACAATCGGTCCTTCTCATGACCACAATTTTTTACATTTTCAGTGAGACAATATTATTTCCCTCTTCGATCCCGTTCAAATATTACGAAACGCGAAAAATGTTATTGTTATAAAACACACAATCACAACCACAAAATAATCTCGTCGAATTGCGGTCGTACTTTGGACACAACCCTTAATTTTTTTTTGTTGATATCTTTGTGGTAAGCTGTTACACCATATTTTTCAAGAACATAAATTGATAGCTAAGCTTGAGTACAGTTTTCTTAGCTGCAACGTTACTGAAGATCATTTTTCGATCATCAAAAGTTATTAATGGTTCAAGACGATGATGTCTTATGGTCATGCTCAATCAACTGCTCAGCAGGCAACATTGGTGTGTATGGCACGTGAAATAGAGCACAAATATCATGACTACTACACATCAAAAACTTTGTAAATTTACACGTGGCACATTGCTGTATTTTCTGTTTATAAATATATATATTTGCATTAAACTTTACGTTCATGTGTGTGCATAGGAATCAAAAGTTCAATTAAATTTAATTTAATTAATTTACAAACAACGATATAAAATTAATACAGTGTGCCTACAAAGCAGCTACTTGATCATGGCAGAATACTTAATTTCTTAAATACTTAATCACTATTAAATTTGCGTTTATATTATAAAAAAAGGAAGGTTACTACTACAACAGCTTCTGAACTTCACTTTGAGTAATATAGAAAAGGATTTCACAATTCAGATAATTTCAAATAGTATTAGCTTTAACCATGCATACATTAATGTATCAAAACATGGATGAACACCAGGGGAGGACCTGGATAAGAGATGAACTAGCCTATGGCTAAAAATCTCTTAAATAAAGAGCCAAAAAAATTAGGACCTGGATATAACCATCCATGATGGTCTAGAGTCAAGCTGACGAGTGCACCGGGAAGGACAGTATGTGCATATGCCTGGGGGTTGCTCCCTAGATATGCCAGCTTAATGGAAGGCATTGAACAATTACAATTAAAATTACAAGCTTGAATTAGTAGGAAGTTTCCTGGCTGGGGTTCCTTGAAAATCTTGACATTGCTGAAAATTATGATAGCATCAGATTGTAGGGTTCTTTGTGTGAAAGGATGCGTTGTTGATTATAAAGTGAATGCCTTCGATTTTTAACATTTATATCGCTGTGAAGCAACTGTAAACTGTAGAGCGAATTTATATCAGTAACTGTAACCAGTTCGATTATGTTTGCTAATGTGGTTAAGATGTCATACTTCATTATCTTAAAGATAAATCGTCTAGCTCAAACCCTTTTAGAGACAAGAGGTGTTACCACCATCATTATCATTAATATTACTTGTTATCCAAAAAATAAAATCTGGACTACTATAAATTAAAATCGATTAGGCCTGACACCTATTCATTCACTGAATTGAGCAGACACTTAGTGCACTGAATCTCCGACCCATATTTATGACTGTTTCAAACAAGTGCGTCATTAAACATTCAAAGTCATTTAGGTCATTCAGATAGAAGATGAAAAAAATCCTCCTCAAAAGATCCTTTATCAGGCTGGGAATCGAACCCGTGTCCATCAGCATTACATTGCATCACATTGAAAAAGACGACAATATATTTACATAAAATTAACTTTTCTAGCGATTTCAAGCATATTGAAATAATATCTTTTGAAGAAATGATTAATAGAGAACTTTACCGCTACGAAGAAATGTTAAGTAAGTTGTGTTATGCAGCTCAAAAGGAGTTTGAAATTGAAGTGGAGCTCGCTACGGTAGAAAATGCGGCACTATCGATCAGATTCAGTGTACAACGATCATCAAAAGATACATTTAAGATTACGAGTACGGAAAAATGTTTCTTGAACTTAAAAACAAACATCACTGTGATCGATCGCTTGCTACAGTCACCTTATAGAAAGCCATTTCAAGAAAAAATCAACTGCTGGGAGACGAATCTAAATTTTTTGAAAGACCTGCTTGAAGCACTTATATTAATCGAAACGCAATGTAAGCCACTTTACGAAATTTTCAAGACAACAGAAACTTCCCAATATCTCAACAATTTTAATCAAACGTTCAAGATGTGTTACGAAAAATGGTCAACTCTACTTGAATTTATAACAAGAGCAAGCTTACTAAACGACATGTGTCCTCAAGCACAAGCGCATCTGCAAAACGTTGAAATATTGCGAAAGAAATTTGATGAGCTGGCACAAAATCTTCAACAACTGTTGGAAAATCAAAGAAATCGTTGTTTTCGTCTATATTTGGTTCCCGACGTTCTGTTGATCAAATTGATTGCTTTTCCGACTAATGTTGAATACATCCAGCAAATATTATTTTATACGTTTGAGAACATCAGATATGCCAACATCAGACAACTCGATCTGCCCCGAAAATACAAGAGTTGGGAAATCGATGGCATTCAAACTGCAGAAGGAGAGAACATAACTTTCAATAAACCAATAATTGTAGAAGCGGTACAAGATCCCATTGGTGTCATAAGAGAAATAGAAAAATCAATATTCGCAGTGTTGAAGGTTTCCTTACACAAATGTCTGCTTCAGTTGAAACAAAACTACTTCAAGCGTATAGAACATGGATGGTTTCGCCGTTGGACATATCAAGCATTACTCAAAAGTACACATATTGAAAATACCTTGCATATAAGAAACGCTTTGGTTCAAACTAACTTATTGGGGAAATTCAAACCGCTCAAAATGCTGCGAACAATGCATAACAAGGTAAGTCTATACGATCGATATTCTACGTAATGTCCTATAGAATTGCCCCTTTTTTTAAAACAGCTGTTGAACGAGTGGATGACTTCAAAGCTTAGTACAATCAACTCAGTAGAAGTTGTGTTGGCTGAAAAAAAGTACGAGAGTTTGCTCATAGCTGAAATTAATACGAGAGATGTTATTGAAAACCTGATCAAAGCAAAAGTGTCCAGTATATCCGATTTTGAATGGACATCACAGATTCGGTCATACTGGAATGACGAAACAAAGAGTTGCTCAGTAGTTCAGTTGGCCAGCGTGTTTCCGTATGGTTATGAATGTAAGACATGTGATGAACCAATCTTAGTTACTCCACACTCAAACCGGATGCTGATGACAGTGACAAATATTGTGAAATCGAAATATGTTCCATATCTGATTGAATACTATAGAGACAGTGGTTTTCAACTTCTCAAACAACTGGCAATGGAGATTGCTACATTATTTGTTACACTCAGTTGTGACTCCGGCTGGGAGATTTCTGATGTAACCAGATGCATTAATGGTATTAGGAAGCTGCAAGCATGGATTTGTTTCAAGAACATAGATACATTATCTTCCCAAGCTCGAAGTGCATTAAATGCAGTTATACGAGAAACATTTTTGGAAAAATCGAAACAGACAGTATTAGACTTGAAGAATACGAAACCATTAACTCAGTTTCATATATTTGCAACAATCAACAATCGTGTCGACCCATTACCAGAAATCGAACGTTCTATTATGAGACCTATTTATTCAACATTACCGGACCAAATAATTTTCATACAAAACTTGCTCTGCTGTTATGGCTTCAAACAATATCTAAAGCTAGGATATTTGATAAAGTGTTTTCTAGAGTACATACAAGTACTCATTTCATCTCAGTATTACTTATGGACACCCAACAGAATACAAAATGCAATACGACGAACCAAAAATATAATTCGCAAGGAAAAATATACGGAAACCGAAATCGTAGCTATCGCACTGAAGGTGATATATGTACTTACATTGAAGAAAAAGTCAAGTCTCTTTTACTCGACGAACTTCATTCATTATTATCAATTCGATGTTTACCCTTTAGATTCTCCAGAAATTTTACTATCGTACATAATTTATGATAATTAAAAACCAAAATTAAGCTAGTTCCTTGAATTGGGGTCAAAATTAAAACTTGACGAAAACTACTACTAAAAAAGCGATCTGACCTTATAAATTTAATAACTGTTTTAGAACCATTAAAAGGTAAAACTCCTCAACTCAGCCGTTTCTTGATCATCGTGTAAGGGCGACTTGACTGCATACAAAATGCATGGTTTGAACAAAGTTTATCTTTATCGTTTCAATTCAGAATGAATTTATTTCAAGCTTAACGGAGAGCCAGGAGCATTGTTTTACAAACTGCATCAATTCCATATTTTCCTATGAAAGACGCAACGATGAAGCTGAAGCGAATCTGGCTGAGAATATCCTAGCAGCTTTACGGTCCTTAAATCTAGTGGTAACTACAACAAGTATTTCCAGGATTATTGATATTAAAATTGTTCATTCATAGCACTCAAACTACTCAGAGGTTAAAGTAAAGGAAATACTTTCTGCCTTGGAGATCAACCGGCAGCTGATTATTACCGGTGAAGTTTGCAGTGGGAAAACAAACCTTATCAGTTTAGCAATGCAAATACTTTCAAACAAAGGCACATGTTTCAAGCGGTACTATGTAAATCCTATGACACTCACTATGCCACACGATAGAAAGTCATGGGACAAGGAAGCATTTGACCAAATTTTAACAGCTATTCTAGAATCAACAACTCATAAACAAAAATGTATCATATTAGATAGCCTCCTGGACGAATCGTGGCTGGCAAGCATTGCATTTGATCAGAATTGTATCAGAAGTGACTCCCTGAAGGTTTTCTGTGAATCAAAAGATGTCAACATAATTATTGAAACGGTCGACTTACAATTTGCTACACCTGCATCGTTAGCGAGCTACACAATTATCCACGTCGATAGCAAAAATGTAACATGGAGGCAAATAATAAGCATTTGGTTGGAAACTAAGATATGGAATAAAATTCGCATCAAGGATGAATTGCAGTGCTTGACGGAAAGCTATTTGGAAATATTTTTGAACTTCAAAAATAAGAACTGCTCCCAGACTCTTCCACATACCAACGTATCTATTATTCACACATTTTGTGAATTATTCCAAAATATATTCTCCACGTGGAGTGAAGAAAAAATTCTCAAAGATGAATTGAATCTAAAGGATGCTATCAGAAAATTATTTTTCTTCTGCTGCGTATGGTCTGTTGGAGGAATGATGAATGAAACGGAACGGCTGAAATATGACGTTTTATTGCGAGAACAAGTTTCAGACAGTACAGCAAGCTTTCCGCTAAAGGGTAATGTCTTCCAATACTTTATATTAATCACCAATACTACATCGAGCTGGATACCGTGGAATGATCATTACGTAAAACATTCAAACAAAAATGTAGCTTCAAGGTAAAAACAAATGAAACTGATTGCTGAGTTCTTCATTACACTAGTTTACAAAATCAATGCCATATTTGTTTTTTACAGCAATTTTGTATACACATCGGAGAATATGCCTTACCATTTTGTTTCGTCGATATTAATGAAGAGCCACAAACCGTTGTTGATAACTAGCAACACAACAGTGGGAAAAAGCGCACTAATTCAAAATATTCTAACAAATACAAATGGAGATGAACAAAATGTTTGTTATAGTAACTTTACGGACCAGACGTCCGTTCATTCCTTAAGGCGTATTCTGGCACACCATTCCATAAAAATATCGCAAGAAATTTTGTATCCCAAAGAACGAAAAAACCTAGTATGGTTCATCGACGATTTACATAACGTTGCTGATCAGCAAACAGTGGACGCATGTGAATTTTTAAGGCATTTAATTGAACATCGATCATGGCATGAACACAATCATCCACAATGTCTCAAGCAAACTTCAATTGTTGCAGCTATGAGGAATAGGATTTCATTGCATCAATGCGGAACATCTTTTGCACGGCTTCTTAACCAATTCCATATAATCAATCATGAGAACTATAACGACGAAAATGCTGCATCAATATTTAACAGAAAAATTAAGTCCATCACACAGATTGATGTTACAAGAACAATTTTAAGCTCACTACCGTCAGCAACCATAGATTTGATTAGAAAGCTGTCAGCACGCTTGCCACCTACACCAGTAAAGCCAAGATATCAATTTTCTTTGAAAACCATCTCTAGAATTTTGGAAAAGTGTTGCTTATTGAGTCAAAAAACAAACTTGGCTGATTCAAGTAATTCTCTCAGGCTGTGGATACATGAATGTTACCGAGAAACATGGGATCTGCTTGATAAAACGGATTACAAAATATTCTACGATGTTTTCAACGACACAATTTCAAGGTTTTTCGATGCAACTCTACATGGATTGTGTCCAGGAAATGAAAGCCCTATTTTTTGCGATATATTGTGTCAAGACTCATCGTATCAGGATGTAACTGATGTCAATATTTTAGCGTAATTTGATATTTAAAGCACCACCAAAGTGCACTGTCTAATGTGTGTTTAATTTCAGGCAACATATAGAAACTACTGTAGATCCCAACTCCTCTCTGATTGTCCATCATGAAGCCGTAAAACATGCATCCAAAGTATTGAGAATCCTAAAAACTGCTGCTGCTCACATAGTTTTAGTGGGTACTATAGGCAGCGGTCGTGAAACGATTTGCCAGATAGCGGCATGTGCCTCGAAAAATACTACAATACAAATGCTTGACATGCAACCAGATGACGACGAAGAAGTTGTGGATTCTAAAATGTTCAATCTATTCGAATGCTGCAAGACAAACCCGACGATGTGCGTTGTAAGGATTGATCAATACAACGGAATAAACATCCACCTGATGGATATTCTGAACAGCATTATTGTGAATGACACCGTTGCAGGCTACTACCCATGCTCTAGGAACAGTTGTATCACTTTGGAGGAGAGCTCATGGAATCAAATTAAATTAAATTTACACATTGTACTGATAGTGCCTATGGAAAAATATCAGTACTGGTAAGCATGTTGCATTATATTCTCCTATTAATAAGAGATGAACTAGCCAACGGCTAAAAGTAAAGTTTAAAAAAAAATCTCATATTAATGTCCAATGCTTCATAATTGTCTTAAAGTGATATGATAAATGAAAAAAATGGGTGCTGGTTTTCAGATTGACCAGTTCCAAAATCAGATGTATACTGTACCAAGATGTAATTACTAACTCGAAAAATACTATATGCAATTTACGATATGACAAATTGTGTAAGGTTATGAAATAACATATTTTAAGCCCTTGAAGCTAGCGACATTTTAGGTCCAGAATGCATCTCGGAAACCCATGGAATGAATAATGTTTTGTAAATTCTATTCCAAACAATTAATGTACATATAGAGTGCAATTCATTGGATCATTCGAAATTAGATCAAAAAACCCATTAAATTTACGTACGGCAAGAAAAAATAACATTTGTTGTAATTTTACAGGAAAATATACAATACCTATTCTTCGATGCTGTCTAAAACCACAACAAATTGCGTCCATTCAATGTCGGAGAAAAGTTTAAGTGAGATCTCAGGATGCTTTCTATTAAAAAATGTTGTATTCGATGTTCCTTTACTTGATAAATCTAAATCACACGTAAGTAAGTTTAGCAGCAAATAATTTATATATATATAGCGCATATTTTTTTTAGCATCAACGAAAACGGGAGAGCTTGATACAAAGCACCGAAGAGCGAATGCATATTGCTGTATCTGATGCAGTATCAAGAATTCATTCGGCAGTAGCCTACGAGTTGAGAAACTCAACTGAAAATTTAAAAGCGCTGGATAGTTGGTATTTTGAGCTTCTTCATACCATCAAAAGGCAAGTAAAATATCAAAACTATCAAACTTCACTCATTGTGTCAAAGTCGTACATATTGAATGACCGAAATTTTACCCTCGCTGCATCTGTTGATTCTCTATGTTATAACAAGTGATCTGGCAACCGCTGGCGGTCTATCATGTTCATGCTCAAATACACTAAACTCTCCCTTAAACACTGGCTAGAATGAGCAGTTATAACATGTTATAAGCATATTTTGATTAAATTTTTCATGTTGGTAATTATTATAACATGTTATAACTCTGTAGTCTGAACAAGGTTTTTCTCGATTTCTCCTAAACTCTATGGAAATATCGGCTACTTCGTCCTTTTTCAGATACAAATTTCCCAAATATCCTCCCTAACTCTTTGGCTCCTTCAATATCGAGTTTGGGGGGGGGGGGGGGGGTTTATTTAAAAAGATTACTTTTACTATGTATTCACAATATCACAAGACCTGTTTTCTATTACTGAATTACAGATTTTTTTACTCAAAACGAGAATGCTTATCCAATATCTACAATAAATATCACAATGGTATACATCAAATCCAAGAAGCAACGCACAATGTTGCAAAACTTCAGATAGACCTGGAGAAACAACAAGAGCAAATAGCTTTATATCAACACGAACTTGACGAATTCATTGACAATATTCAACTCCAAACTGCAAATGCTGACCTACAAAATCAAGAAGTGGCCATCAAGCGGGAAACAATTGGTGCGGAAGAAATAATATGCAAAGAACTAGCAACTATTGCTGAAGCTGATTTAGAAAAGGCAATGCCAGCATTGAACGCTGCGATCGCCGCACTTGATTCATTAAATAAGAAAGATATGAATGAGATCAAGTCTTACAGTCGACCGCCAGTAAAAGTGGAGCTGGTATTGAATGCAGTCATGATTCTATTAGGAAAGGAGCCAACATGGGTAGAAGCCAAACGCCAATTGGGAGAACAGAAATTTTTAGATATTTTGCGAAACTTTGATAAAAACAACATGGGTGAAAAAACGCTCAAAACAATTGGTGGTTATGTGCGAAATCCTGACCTCGAGCCAAATAAAATAGGAATGGTTTCAAAAGCAGCCAAATCTCTTATGTTGTGGGTGCGAGCTATAGAGAACTACGGAAAAGTTTACAAGTGAGTTTTTACAGTTCTTAATCTTTACACCCTTTCAGTAGCAAATTTGAACAAACGATTTTTATAATAAAAGTCTCCTTTGTACATTTCCATGGGTTTGGTGACAACGAAAAAAAAAATCTCATTGTGTTTTGTTATTGAATTTTCTAGATACGTAGGACCAAAAATTAGAAAAATGGAAGACGCCAAAACATCTTTGCG
This sequence comes from Ochlerotatus camptorhynchus, assembly GCF_037179485.1. Classification (NCBI taxonomy): domain Eukaryota; kingdom Metazoa; phylum Arthropoda; class Insecta; order Diptera; family Culicidae; genus Ochlerotatus; species Ochlerotatus camptorhynchus. The sequence continues at coordinate 66,611 of NW_027041122.1, read as the reverse complement.
CGAAAAACAACTGTCATTACGTGAAGCAGAACTAAAACTCATTGAACTAGCAGAACAGCTATCGGCACTCAGAACTGAATATGAAAACAAAATGAAATGTAAATTTGAACTTGAAGATGCTGCACGAATAATGATTTTGAAGTTAGAACGTTCTCAAGCACTAGTTGACGGACTGAGTGGTGAAAAAATAAGATGGACAAACACAGCTGAAGACCTAAAAACAAAATATTCTCACCTTATTGGAGACACATTAATGGCAGCTGCATCCCTTGTGTACTTTGGAACGTTACCATGCACTGCGAGAGAATCGCTCAGAAGTCAATGGAAAGTCGATCTTGAAGCTTTGGAGCTAACATTTACGGATAATTTTTCAACATTTGCCTTTTTCTACTCTACCGATGATTTGCAAACATGGCAATCCCTTGGACTACCCGATGACGAGTTAACAGTAGAAAACGCATCAATACTTCTCAACAGTAATGTTCGAGTTCCATTAGTTGTTGACCCACAAGGAGAAATTCAGCGCTGGATTATAAAGTTACACGGGATGACAAAATCTGTTCGTTACAATCTTGACGAAGATATTACACAGCATCAAATTGAAGCTGATGTTTATGAACAAAAACATCTTCTTGTACACAGTGTGCAGGAAACAAATTTGCATCACTTTGATCAATTGGAAAAAATATACCGAAAATCACTGCAGAAACTAGATAGGAGTCAATGTAGCTATTCTCTCATCGGAACAACTTCTGAAAATGTTCCATATATTGGTAAATTGAAGAAAACCGCAAACATGATCAACTTTATTCTTGGAAAATCTGGATTGGAAGTCAAACTTCTAGGTAAATATCAACTATATACACACTCAAAACTTAATCTATTCTACTCATACTCAAAACTTAACCAATTTACTAAAATCGCAATGTCATAAAATACATCTTAATATATTTAAGCAACCGTTATTGAGCATGAGAACCCTTTCTTGGAAGATCGTAAGGCATTACTAATTGAAACAATCACATCAAGCAAAGCAACGTTAGCAAAATTGGAGGATAATATCTTGCGAATATTGAATGAAAGTCAAGTACCTTTGATAGACAATGAAGAACTAATTGAATCATTGGAGTCCTCTAAACAGACAGCAGAAAGCGTAACAATAGTTTTAGAGCATGCTGCATCAACAAAATATGACATTGAAATTTCCCGTGAAACGTATAGCCCGTGTGCTGCAAGAGCTTCCTTATTATTTTTCGTACTTGAAGACCTTAAGTGCATGGATCCAACGTATCGGTTTTCACTTGACTGGTACATTGCCTTGTTTCATGAATCTTTAGAAAAAAGCGGAAAAACTCAGAACATAGAAGAACGGAAGGTGAAAATCATTGATCATCATACATTCAATGTTTGTCGGTAATTATCATATGAAATATAGAATTTCCATTGTGTATGAATTAATAATTTTATTGCATTGCTTTAAGGAATGTTTGCTTAGCGCTGAGTTTTCCAGATCAGATCATTTTTACTTTCTATCTATGTGTACGACTTTTGTATGATGCTGAGACAATGAGCGTGAGAGCATTCAACTTTTTCGTACATGGAGCTGACAAAATTGATCGACATGAACAAACAGAAAATCCTAGTCCAGACTGGATAAATTCCGACCAATGGGATAATCTCACTGAACTGGATAAACTTCCAGGCTTCCGTGGAATCACACAATCATTTGAAGAACACAACGATGCCTGGAAATTATGGTGTTCATCACCACATCCAGAAAATGAAAGCCTTCCGGAAAATTGGGAACGTAATCTTACCCTTTTTCAAAAATACACATTGGTTCGTAGTGTAAGACTCGATAGGCTGGAACCATGCATGAAGAATTTTGTTGCAAATAATCTTGGAAAGGAATTTCTTGATTTTAACCGAAGCACTTTAAATGACATATTAGAAAAATCAACGCCAGCCACACCCATAATGCTGATTTCAAGTGACAATTACAACCCGTTACAAGAGGTTCACAATTTTTCGAAGTTTTATAAGAAAAAGTCCCACAAAATCGTTCAATATGTGAACATGAGTACAGAACCTATTGAAAGTGTGGTGAAACATTTGAAAAAATGTATACAAACTGAAAAATGGCTTTACGTTGATGAATGTCAAAAATCAAAATCATGGTTGTCGCAATTTGATCACATTCTACAGTACCTATGCACAGTTAACTCAGAATCAAAGTTCCGCCTATGGATGCACGTGAACAAAGAAGAGAAGCATTTCCCGGTACACATACTACAAAATTGCTTAAAATATATGTGTAATCCACCAGCGGTGAGTCAATATTGAATTACATTTATTTTTCATATTTAATTTCCAGTAAACTTAGTTCCATCTCTTAATTGATCGGACCTGCAATCATATCATTATCACCTTTTGACCTTTAGTTTGAGTTTTAAAATAAATTAGCCTTGATTTATTAGCCAAAATATATAGCTTGTCATTTTTTGTGCTAAATTATGCGTGTTAATATTCTTAAGGGCATCAAGTACAATATGAAATCGATGTTAGAACAAATTGGAGAAGAACAATTTAGAAAAATAGAAAAATCCAGGTTTCATTTGCAACATAAGAAGTTGATGTTTACACTGGCATTCTTCCACTCGCTTCTGATTGAGAGAAATAAATATCAAAGTTTAGGATGGAATAAGCCATACCAATTCAATATAATAGATTTTAAGGTAAGTTTACCATGTGTTTATCAAACAAGCATTTTATATAACGTATATTGATTACCTACCAAATGTTTTGCTCTGTCGTTTTCAGCTTTCCGAACGATTAATTACTTATTGCTTAGAAGAGTTGATGGAATCAAAATACAAAACTAATTTGCAAACTCAAGACACCACCCGCATGCGTCATTATGAAGTAGGACAACAAAGCCTTCCTGAAGACTCCATGCTGTGGCGTTTTATGAAAAATGCTGTGCTAGAAGTTGGATATGGCTGTAAGTCATTACAAATTTAAACCTTACTTTTTCCCTTTCAATATCCTCCTATTCTTCCACTAGCAGGCTCAGTATTTGGGCTGTCTAACATGGTTCAGATACCTATCTGAAACATGTTGGACAGCCTACATACTGAGCCTGTTAGTGGAAGAATATGGTATACTATACGGTCTTGTATAAAATATATTTACTTAAGTTGCACACGATCCAAAATACGTACGAAAATCGTGCTATCACATAATTGGTTTTGCATGATCTGTCATTTAAATAGACAGGAAGCTCGACGTAATGATTATCAGCAAATAATCTCACATTTACGTGTTTTACTGGATGTCGGCAATGCTAAAAATACTAATACTTTATTCCAGCAAAAAGTTATTTTACTGAACACATTTCAGCAAGTTGTTTTGTTGAAACTCAAAATCATTATTTGGTGTGTAGCACAGGTGAACCACAACTTTTCGTTGCGTTTCATGTTTGTCGATCTATCATATAATAGTCAATACTTATTTATGCTCCTTCGTGCGCTCATTAGCCTCGTCCATATGTATTCTTGAGGATTCGCAAATGCCCGAGTAGCATAGAGGAAGATAGGAATACTTGATCCCCCTTTTGTTTTTTTTTATTCAACACCTGCTAGGGGAAAGGCTCCTATAGTTGCGGTACGTTAGAAGCGTTAGGTTCTGATAGTTTTGCATGGAGACTCAATACACAACTATAGGAGCAACAACACTAGTAATGTATACAATCAATCATCTTTTTTTTTCCTTGATTTGTTTTTCCGTCGATTGTTTTCCGTACTGAGTACCAATGCTACCGACGCCAGGGAGGCATCTCCCACACCTGGTGGACCCTACCTATCGACCTATCAACTCATGGACCGGGGACCAACGGTTTTACTTCCCTTCCGAAGGAAGGCATGATCAGAGATGTTATGCCTTAGAAAATCCCGGCGACACCGACTTGGATTGAACCCCGGTCCTTTGGGGTGAGAGGCAATCATGCTTATCACTACACTACCGGCGCCGCTTAAATCAATCATCTTATCTGTTACACCAAAGAGTCGTTACGTTACAAATACAGACTTGAAGGTCCATAGTAGTTGATTAAATTTATTGTAGGTGTACACTCAAAAAATTTATCACATATCTAATGGATGAAATCCATGTGATTTTCACATAGCTTTCCTGTGATCACATAGCAGCAAATCCCACCACAAAATTACATGAATATTATGAGGTCCATGAAATTCATATGAAAAATCATATAAAATCAATGTGATCGCATAAATGTTATGTTAAATTCAGATGAATTCCATTAATTTTGATTATGGATGAAAATCATGTGCGTTTCCAATGGAAGCTACATGAAAACTATTTTCGGTGTAGTTTAAAGCAGGCCTGCCCAACTTTTTTAAACTTGATTTTTTTTTAAATGGCTGTATCTTTGATCGATAAACATGTTTCAAGATGCATTTCGTTTATTTCTCATTCATTCTGGGCTAACATTCATAATGATGAATAAAATTGGGCTACAATGATATAATTGCTGAGATCCGGAGAGCACGTTCGACAGCGCTAGTTTAAAGCGTTCTTCAGAAATTTGGAAAAACAGACCAAAGATCCCCAACATGGAGAGACATGATCCGTTATTTTATCAAATAGTTTGATGTCTAGTATTTAAATAGATAAGTGGTTTTTTGTCATATCAATTGTATCTTATTATTTTTTTTTTCACGGGATAAAATAAAGGAACTGAATCAATCCTCCAACGGTGAGAATTTGGTATGGTTATGATTCAAGTCTCCTGAAAATAGTTAAAATAAAGAATAGTTATTGCTCATAGGGGAAATGGATATAATGTCGGCCTAATTGCCCCATATTTGGGCCCATACATAATTTCTGCAATCGACTAAATATCAATCAGTACCGTCCCAATGACGCGTTCATCGACACTGAAAATGTATTTTCGTTATTTCTCTGAAAACCGTTTCGTAAAAATGAATATCGTGCATACAACACATCTTTCATAAATGGTACGAAATATTCGTTTTTCCTGTCATCTGGCGCAATGTCAATATTACGCCTTATTCGTATAATATACAAATACATCTTCGTACAATCAAACCAACAACTCCGCTTATTGTCTCCTAAAGTGCTGATTGTGTGTTGGAGATGGGATATTTTTTTTTTAGAAATATTGTCGGTTTGACCAATACATGCAAGCTACCACAATAAATCATCGCGGTGGTTTTATGTTAGAGAAAAAAAAATACATGCAAGCAGCAGAAAAAGCAAGAGAAATCGAAGTACCGCTCCATGAGTGCTTCTTATTTGCCTTTAGCTTTACCTCTTCTCATAGCACAGATAGAGCGATGGATAAAGCACAGATCTAACGATCGCAAGGTGCATGAGTCGAGTCCTGTCTGAAGTCTAATTTTATTTTTTTGTCCTTTATTCCTTCCAATGATGAAGTTATTTTTAACCATCCTCACTAACACACTCCACATTTTTCTGTTTCCACAACCAACACTTGTGGACCGCTGGTTGGGTGTAGCGATAGCGAGTGTGGCAGTTCTAACGAAACTAGCTTCATACAATGTACAAATCCATTTCGTTGCAGAAAACAACGAATAAATTCATAGAACAAACGAGCGATTTCGTTGTATAAACGAAATTTTATTTTCAGTGTCTAGATAAAATTGATAAATAGCAAATTTTTAGCGATAAGCCCAATCTAAGATCCATAGGCCAACATTAGAGCCTTTTCCCCTATGTAAACAAAATTGCATTTCCAGAACAACATGTGAAAAGGGCATACCAGCTTTTTGTAAACAAACCTTCTTATGCCCTTTTCTCGCCACCCATATGACACCAACGCAAACCTTTAACATCACCGGGTAGGGGACACTTTCCCCTTCTCGATGATATTGCTGGTTTGCGTGGGCGACCCTCGGTTGGTGAGAAAAGGGCCTACAAAGGTTTGTTTACAAAAAGCTTGTATCCCTTTTCACATGTTGTTCTGGATTTGTCAAATGCATTTCTGATATTTTCTTAATGGAATAATCAATAGCTAGTGCAGAATGCATAAAATGTTCAACGCATCGTCATAGAAATAACCTGGGGAAACAAATCTCGCCTGGGATCAAGTGTCCTCTCCCTCCTCTATATATTATCCCGAGCTTGTTTTAATCCAATCTCTTTTCTAGCACAAATTACAAACACGTGGGACCAACGGATATTTAATACATACTCCACTGATATTTTCCGCCAAGAATTGATAGCAACGTCTCAATGTTCATTTGTATCCGATGATCAAGCGTATAAACTTCCTCGAGATGGAAATTTTACATCTTACATAAACTTCATAACGAACCAACTGCCTCAAGAAGATAGCATTAAGGTGCTTGGGCAAAACGAAAATGCAAACATCAAATATTTGGAATCACGGTCGGCTTATGTTCTGCAGATGCTCCATCAGGTACAGCTTCATGCGGAAGCAACACTGTACGATCAGCAGCGCGGCATAATGGATTATGAGAAGGTACGCCTGTTTTATTATTAAGATCTCCTGTATTCAAATATAGAGCTGTATATTGACACACGAAATCTGTATAAAAGGTGAACTCGCCTCCGTATGATATGCTTTGGGAAGAAAGAAGAAAAAACTGTGCAAACATACCTATATCTAAATAATCCAAATTTTAACACCATCCTTTCCATTTACAGGCAAAGAAAATGGTAATGGAACTGCTAATGAAACTTCCTGTTTGTTTAGACTACGATAATGCTGCAAGAATTGTGAGTGCAAACAAAACACCTGTTAATGAATGCCTGTTGCTGGAAATAGTCCAATACAATGAGATTATTGAGTTAGTCAGGGAAAACCTTGAACAACTTATGTCTATGATATCCGGAGAAAACAGCCTCAGTCAAGTGTTCCTGGAAATTTTGCTAGATATTAAACGAAACAAGGTACCTCAAGCTTGGATTAAATATCTGACAGATAAACACCTCTCAGACTGGGCAATTGACATGAAAAATCGGATCGAACATATTCGAAAATGGTCTGAAACTGGACAACTATCAACGGAAATAACATTAGGAAATCTACTGAAGCCCACTTTATTCCTGCACAGTTTCATAATGGTTTGGCACAAAAATTACTTACTCTCTCACAATAGCAACATACTTACATGTATTCCATCAAACAACCATTGCACACAATGCATAGAAATCAATTAATTATTCTTAATAACTAGTTTTTGATATTATGGATTAGTCTGATTGTGTTTCAAATTGTGAGAGTGTATGTATAACAAAAATCAACCAAATGAATCATATATTGAAGATGGAATTTCTTACAGATGCATGCGGAAATCTATAGCATTCCGTTGACCGAACTCACGTGGGATATAACAGTGCTCTCCACAACAAAACCGATGCTTCATATGGCACCTGCAGAGGGTTTCATAGCACGAGGATTATATCTTTACAACGGTGGATGGAATCTGCAAGACCAATGTCTCAAACTGCCGCAAATTTTAAAAATTGCCAATCCCATGCCTCCTATTTTGTTCAAACCAACTCGTAAAAAGGATTCAAATGACAAATCGTCTTTTAGCTGCCCATGCTTTTACAACTGTCAGAAGTCAGATGATTCCTTCATAATGACAATAGAACTCAATTCTGGAGACATCGAAAGGGAAACATGTATTAAGATGAACACTTGTTTATTATTAAATTTATAACCTGAATTCGGAAGCCCAAGAAGAATAGTTAACCATCCAACATTATTTAAACGCACATCGAAAAAGAGAATACAGATACATTATTATATGCAACAATTAATAGCAACAAACTATCTCCGCCGCATAGTTTAGTTTGAATCATGAAATTGACAGAATAAAAATCAGCTCATTACTTGATATCGATCAGCAATAGTGTTTCTTGATGGCGGAGGCGAACCAGCCTAAGGCTGAAAGCCTCCTAAATAAAGCTAAATTAATTAATGTTTCTTGATGCATCTTTATTTATTTTCCGATATTAGACCCATGGAAAATTCAAAATAATATATTGTCACTACAAATTTACTAAGTTGAGTTTTTTTTATTGAAAATGTATATTCAACCTTACGATATAATACTATGTGTCTTAACTGACTAGCATAATGTTTTATAACTAGATACTTACAATGTAAAGTTTGTCAAATTCAATAGCGATTTAATAAGATATTTACAATGTTCTTTTATATGACCAATTCTACTGCAAATAAATACATTTTATTATAATAAAATATTAATTTATAACCAATGTTTACACAGTCTTGATATGCCTCCATGCCACCATGTTTGCGCCTTTAAAAATATAACATAGGATACTAATGTTAGAAAAATATTCGATACACAACTCCAGTCCTATACAAACAAATCCATCGACACTGGTAACTGTAACATTAATTTTGGCTTAATTTATTATCAGTACCCTCTAAAAGCAATACTCAATTTTTCTTCTCTCGTAGGGCACTTGCCTTTCGCTTTATTGTATTGACCATACTCGCACACTGGCTCTATGCAACGTCCATCTTTGATACACCTGAAAATAGAATTACTTATGTAAATTTATACTATTTATTATTAACTTTGATTGTAGTCTCTTCAATTTGACAGGTATGGTTTTTAAACTCTTACACTTATCCCCAAATGCTATGATTCTATTGAGAAGTCATAGGCATTGTAACATACCTTCTATTTTCCATAGAAAAGTGCTCCAAACCCCGCTTGAATTGATCGCACTGCGTATCACTGGAAGAACAATCGCAAATGCAGCGGTTCTCATCATCAATTACACGTTGAAATAGTGATGGACAAGTACAAACTGGGACAGGCAGCATTGGCGATGATGTTGACGTACCAGGCACTCTCCAATGGGGTGAATCATGGCGACTAAAACACGCACATTCAGTGTGATTGATAAAACTCAGTCTTTCAATTGATGGCCTTGATCCAACTGTTTGAACCTGAAAATAGTATGAATTGAAAACCAAACTTACGGATTCAGTTAACAATACTTCTGATTGGACAAAATACTCACGAAAAAATATAGCTCTACCGTTGAATTTTTGGATGCAGCACAGGTCTGCGTCGGTAGGCAACATCCAACATCATCACCACATCGATGAAGGATTGTGCAATGAGGAGTATACTGCTTTGATGGATCATTGGATGCTAAAATCATTTTCGGTTTTGGAATGAAACAGGAGCCCTCTCGTCGGATTTTGGCTGCATGGAACGACGCCAATCGCGAACCATCTATAAAAGAAACATCAATTAATTTTGTAGAGATCGAATGTCAACAGCTTTATCACCTGTTTTGTGTGATTCTTTTTTGGCTGGTTTTTCTTCGGCCGTTGATTCAGATGCATCATTCTAAAATAAAAATAAATAAATTAATAAATATAAAAGCCGGTGCAATCAAAAATCAGAATATTATATGAATTCTTCACAGCAGAAAGCTTATCTGATTCTGATTCAAATATGCAGACGTGTCAATTATAGTATGATTTTACACATTCTAGAGGAATAGATTGCTGGCAAATTATTGCAAATTCAGAGAAAGTCAGCATTGTATTTGACAACCGCAAAATGCTGTTATTAATTGAGAGCTTTCCATGCCATGCATTAGAAATTTGTATATTGTATGGTAATACTCTATCTATGCCCAGGGAAGTCATGAAAATTTCCAACCCGAAAGATTTCATCGACCAGGCCGGGAATCGAACCCGTCACATCCACCAGCTTAATATAGTGTGCCTTTACTGACAAGGCTATCAGAGGCCCCATAACCAAGATTCTCAGTAGCAAATTAAGGAAAACACTCAACAATTTTGAAAATATGTGAATAAAACAAATAAAACGTAAAACCACCATTAGAGAAAAAAAAAGTAATTAATAAACTTTAACTACAGACTGATTATGTCGTGGCAGAAAAATTAAAATCCCTTGTTTCAAGTATATGAATAATTTAAATTTAAATATTTAAAGATCAGTTCGCTTGCAGATGTCTCAGTGTCGATCACGCTGTCGACAATTTATATATGTACTCGACACAAGCTATTTTTTAGAGCTGCCTGTAGTTCGGTCTCATTTCTCGTTGCCATTGAAAACAAAAATGTGTGCTGTAGAAATTAAGAATAGGGGAAATGGCTCTAATGTTGGCCTATGGATCTAAGATTGGGCCCATCGGTAAAAACCTGCTATTTATCAATTTCATCTACATGAACGCGTCATTGGGACGGTACAAATGGATATTTTTGGTCGAAATTTAGTCGATTGCTGAATTTATGCATGGGCCCAAATTAGGGGCATTAAGGCCGACATTACATCCCCTACTATCGAAATCCACTTTCGAAATGGAAGTGCGAAACCCACCATGGGCGAAATTGTCAATCCAGATCCCTTTAAGATGGAAGCAACTTACCAGCAATTGTGGAGGAGAAAGTACTTTTTTAAGTTCAAGTCAGAAGAGTCGATGCTGCATACATTGACGTTCAACTCGAAAATTTAATTTTCCACGCGGGGGACTCTATCATCGATGCAAGAAAGTTTCGTTTTACTGTGCTGAGCTGCGCGCACGCTTGAGTAGATAGATAGAAGATTAATTAAGATTTTGAAGATTTCCTGCAGAAAGATGTATCGCGATGCAAGTAGATATGAAAAATGAAAGTAGATTTTTCGTAGACTGATTTGCTAGCATGAGATTTAGATGTAGCGCACCCCCTGATTTTCCACTATGTTAGAATAGGAAATGGTGGGCACGACATAACGGAGAAACTACATAAAATTTGTCTACCAGAAAAAAAATAGAAGAACTCATGATTTGTTATTACATTACGGTTGTTACATTCAATTGTAATTATATTCAATTTTACTTGGCTCCATAGAGTGTTCAATATAGTTGAACCTTAATTAAAATTTCATCTACAATATTGTGGAAAATCCAGCTTAACACCACTCAAACTCTATAAATAGTGGTCAATTTGACAAATTTGGGAAAACATTCAACTCTCCCTAGCTCGATATTGAAGGGACAATCGAGTTAGGGAGGATATCAAGTTACGGAGGTATATTTGAGGAAAATGTACGGGAAAAGTGGTTGAAGTAGCCTAGATTTCTATCCAGTTCGAGAAAGATCGAGTAAGGGATAGTTCACTGTATATACTATTACAAAAATGTTTTTGCATCTGTATGATTATCAGATTAATTTTTCAGCTGCTTTATACAACAAGTCGTAAAAGTCGCACAATAACCACACGTGGTTTCGTTTCTTTGAAAATTAAGTTATTTTTCAATACCACAGGCACTTAAACAGTTACTGCAGAAAAATGCATGAATCCTCCCAGCTATATCATGCTGTACAGAATAAGTGTACAATCAGGAAACGTTTCATTCCAAATAACACCTTTCTAATAATGCTCCAAGCTACTTCAAGCCTTCAGATCAATAAAAAGCTGAAACAGCAATATATCCTGTTGTTAGGCACTACCTCCAGTAAAAACGGCCTTTTATTACTAGCCTGCCTAAGGAACCGAGTTAACTCACGATTGACAGAAACGAGGTGAGGCAAGATTATACCCATTAAGTGGTGTGCCACGAAAAGAATGCGGGATACGCTCAACAAACAACGAAAGCTACTCTACGCAAGCATCGCGTATTCAAGGGATGCATCTTTGCAATCACTTCTTGCGTTCGAGAGCAATGCATGGATAAATGTTACGTGGCAAAAGGAAATCTTTCCTTTTCGCCAGCGTCGCAGTTGTCATATGCCAATTGGATTTATTAAAAGCAATTGACGGTTATTGAAGCATGCAAAATTCATATCGATGATTGAAGCCAATCGATCAAACAGATCGGGCAAGCAATCTCTACAAATTCCTTCCTTACCATGCAAACTATTTCATCTTCCATGAAAACAAAGAAGCCAGCTGCCAATCATTATCAGTAAAATTATTTAACTTGGCAATGGAGTTAGAGTACACAGTTGAAAATAAAAATAAAATTGAGAAATGCGCTCTCTCAATAATATAAGTTTACTCTACGGCTGAAAGTTTCTTTAATAAAGAAATCAATCAATTGAGTTTACACTAGAAGCATGTCGATCTAAGAGGCCTCTAAGATAAAAGCCTTCCTATACCAAATGCATTGCTTGTCATACAATCATACACCCCAGAGCGTGACATAAAATATGCACCACCCCTAATGCCCGTCTTATTTAGAGTGCAACCCATTGTATTTAAGAATGTTATTTCACACCAGAAAGTGATCGTCGAAAAAAAAAACCTTTCAAAAAAGTGCTTCAGCATTCCTCATAATGATTTATGGATACTACTGTCGTCGGAAAATCATGTCATTGGGATAAGACAGAGTGAACTATATTGCAAATATAAGATATTTAATCTAATCAGAATATATTTACATGTATAAACAAAATTGTAAACGACCTTGTAGGTGCAATTTACTTTGATGCACTTTCGAAAAAGGCAAACCCAGTTTCGGCACATCATTTGAGATTGCTAAAAGCTCGCGTCATTTTGCTTAAATAGTAAAATGAATGTAGTGACGAAAGCTCTTTGCAACTTGAAATTATGCGTCGAAAAAAAAAATGGGTTCAAAAATGCATCAAAGTACGTTGCACCTTAACATATTCTGTATTCTTCATTCTTCATATTCAGCTTTCGTAAGGTAGGGGAAATGGATGTAATGTCAGCCTAAATGCCCTTAATTTGGGCCCATACATAAATTCAGCAATCAAGTAAATTTTCAATAGCACCCAAAAATATCCATTAGTACCGTCCCAATGACGCGTTCATCTAGATAAAATTTAAAAATAGCAGATTTTTAGCGATGGGCCCAATCTTAGATCCATAGACCGACATTAGAGCCATTTCCGCTACTTCTGACATTTCCTGGCTTCCTTTGTAAGAAAACGTACTATATATTATATATTATACGTTATACGTTATACGTTAAAATTTATTTATACGTAATAAGTGCATGGTCTCTTAATAGAATGGAAGCTAGCTACTATTTTTCGCTTTTGTTTTGGTATTACAAAACGATTGCAAAACGCTTAATACCGTTCGGTAGACTACAGTTCTCTGTTAAAAAATGTTGTGAATGTTTATAAATTTGCGATCGATCAGTGATTGTTTCTTTTTTATCGCGTTTAATCCTATTCGCAATTTGTTAAGAACATTATAACATTTGCAGTTTGCAATATAATTAATTTTAAAGGTTAGTTTTGTCATAAGGGAGATATCTTACTATCCAGAAAGTCAACTTAATGGGATTTTATTAATTGTAATAAGTCTATACTAGAGATAGTCTAAAATCAGAACAATTATTTCGAAAATTAACGGTAAATATCTTATGTTATCAGTTTTATATTTTTAATAAATTCACATAGCTGTTGTCCTTTGCTGTCGATTGTTGCCGTTACTGTGAAACTTTGAGGCACATTACAGCCGAAACTTGTATGTAGACTAGAGTGATGCAAAATTTGAAATTTTCGCTCCACAATACTTATACGATTCCATATCGGATCCTGACTAGCCCCTAACCCATTTGGTGAGGGACTGTGTTGGCACAAACCATTTGAAGTTTGTATGGGAATTACTATGGTAAAACCAAGATTTTTGTTCATGTCTATCTAATATTTCAGCATATCGGTCTGCTTCAAAAGCTTTCAACTGTACTTGTAGGAAATTTTCCCAGCAACAACTTTGCTCAAGACCACTTTTTTTTTTATTAAATGCAAGGATCGAAAGTTATCAATGGTTCAATGCGCTGATGTCTTATGATCATGCTCAATCAACTGCTCAGCAGGCAACATTGGTGTTTCTGGGGCGTTGAATAGGCCACAAAAATCATGGCTATTGTGTCACACTGCAAAATACAGTGTTGCGTACAGAGCAGCTGCTTGATCATGTCATAAGTTTACAAATCTCTTAAATAATTAATAACATTTTCCTGTCTCGTTTTACATAGAAACAATCTTCAGCAAAGTTGTAGTTGAGAAAATTTTCTATAAGAATGGCTATCGAACTGTTTTGCAGCTCAACATGGAAAAAGTCTAGATGGCAATGAACAAAAAGTTGAGATTTCCCATAGTAATTTACATGTTAACTTCGAATGGCTTGTGCGAAGTCTGTTTCTAACCAAATGAGTTGTAACTTTGGGAGACTAATCAGGACCCGATTTGAAACCATTTACGCACTGTGGAGCGTAAAAGTCAAATTTTGCATCAGTCTAATGTAGACGTTGTGGGAGCTTAGTTAGATATTTGGAAACACGAAAATGTAGCATTTAGTATTCCCAACTTCTACTAGGTGTTTTTCTTCCAACCGAACTTTCTTCAAAGATTTTTTGGTCGAATAAAGTATGGTGTTAGACGACAGCAACGCAAAGAGTTGTATCAAATGCGACCGACCCGACACAGCGGACAACTTATAGGGGTTAGGGGATAGGGGTTCAGAAACCTCTCATAAACTATCAACGTAGTTTATGAACAGTCCCTTAACCGTAATGTGAGTCATTTGAATAACACGGTTAAAAGCAAAAATTCCACACGCACATAATGGTTAATTAAAAGATTCTAGACACCTTAATTAAAAAAAAATCAGTTTGGGACTCGAACAGTTAACTTTTTTTCAAAATTCGGTTCTCTTTACTACCCAGTATCAACAATGTTCAATCTTGACCCTATATTACTAGTTTCTTTAGTCATACTTTCACTTCCTGTTCTCCATGTGTAATTTGAGCATGTCTTCAATTATCGGCTCTGTTTCATCAATGTCCAATGACAAGGCAAGTTTTTCAGCATAACAAAATATTCTTCTTTTTCTCCCATAATACTGGTACCAAGATTAACTCATGCAATCAATATACTTGTACAAACAATCATCCTATTAATGTTGCATTTATTAATGAGAGAGATTGTTCAGGCCTGCGGCAAATTTTTGATGGGAAGTATCAGTGTATCATGATAAACATCATATTTTCCATACGCTAAAGCCAACCGAACGGCTAAAACGAAAACAAAACTCAAGTCAAGAGGTCGATTTCGTTGTGCCTTGCCCTTGCATCATTATATTCACATGGGCCTTGGTGAGGCCCGTCAAGCTAATCCACCTAGTGGCATAACGAAATTCAAATACACATTCTGACACAGCTGACGTTGATTTTGAATTCATTGGAGATGTGGTGCCTAATGAAATAATATTTACATTGGCTTTAGTTGTAAATCATAATTAGTTAACTCTTCGAAACTCAAACCTATTTTTGCAGTTTGAAACGGATTTCTGATCTGTTTGTCTTGTGGGAATGGGTGGGAAATTATTATGTTTTAACCGATCAAGTCCTATGGTGAGGATGGATTGCTCTTTGAAGCATCGACCATTTCTTTTTATTAGGGGTGATACTATAATTATGTCTATAATGTTATCAAATTGAGGAAAAATTTCCCTTTCGTCACGTTTTTCCTATACCTAATGCATTGCATGTCACAAAATCTTACACCCCCTCCCCCTAAGAAGCTTAAAAATAATATTTAAAGGTAAAGGCGCAGCTTTAAAGCAAGACTATGCTGGAGACGGCTAGGATTGAGTCCCGGTCCAGTCTAGGATTTTTTCGTGTTGGAAAATTTCTCGACATCCCTGGGCATACAGTATGATTTTGTTCGCCACGCAATTCCTACTAATGATAAATGGTAAAGGCTTAGAAAGCTCTCATTTTTTTTTTTTAGTTCTTTATTAAGGAGATTTTTAGCCTATGGCTAGTTCATCTCCGCAGAAAGCTCTCAACTAACAACTGTGGAAGTGCTCAAAGAATGTGAAGGGCCGGCATAAAGTCCCAGTGGGGATATCATAAAGCCAAATAAGAATTTTGCTCAAACTTCAAAATGTTCGCACCATAGAGCCACACTGTGCGTTTTCACTAAAGATGCACCAAAGTGTGCCTTTTGTGAATATTCAGTGAAAACACGGAGTGTGGTGAACAGTGCTGAATTGTTCAAATTTGATCGGGAGAATATAGCATTAATTTATCTATTTTTTTTTTCCTTTGGTTTGTTTTTTTTCCGTCGATCTTGTTTTCCGTGCTTAGCACCAATGCTTCCGACGTGCCAGGAAGGCAGCTCCCACACCTGGACCCTACCTATCGACCCATCAACTCATGAACCGGGGACCAACGGCTTTACTTCCCATCCGAAGGAAGGCGTGATCAGAGATGTTATGCCTCAGAACATCCCGGCGGCGCCGACTGGGATTGAACCCAGGCCTGCTGGGGTGAGAGGTAATTACGCTTACCACTACACCACCGGCGCCGTTAGTTAATTTATCTATGTTAAGATGGATTAACAGCCCATTCAATTGCGCCTAACTTTGGCATTCTATGTTAAAAAGTAATGAACGATGCACCAAAGAGCGATCTCTTCCTGGTGACAAGCTTAGTTGATCATAAAGCATGTTTAGGATGGCAATAATTTTCTAAAGAAACCCCCTATTCTTGTAAAAGAGTCTTTGCTTAAGTCATCCGTAACTTTAGGTAAAAGTGCAACTAGAAAAAAAAAATTAAAAAAACGATCATTTTTGCAAAAAACAAAAAGTTGTTCAAATTTGAAGCTTGACTCTACGTATAAATGCTTTAAATTTATTTGGGTTGGGGAACGATTAGTTATGTTTTATATTAACCCTAAGAGCTGCCACTAGCAATTAGACACTAACTTAAAAGTCTACAATTTTGACACTGCATACGTCTTCAGGAAACCTAAATGAAGTACAAATGCTTAATGTTGAATACAGGTATACCTCGATATAAGGTAGCTGTCACTTTTGGCTTCGATTGTAGATATCTCTAAATTGATAATTCAATCATATAAATCATGTTGCCGATGTTGTTATTCTTTTGCTTGATTGAATGATCGATTGCGAGAAATCGGCAATGGAAGTCAAAAATGACAGTTACATTATATCGAGGTATACCTGCATAAAAACAAACTTGACCAATTCAATCCCACAATGAAACTTCTATTTGCAATCACATTTAATTTTTAACACATAAAAAACGTACAATATAAAAACTTAATGCAAACAGGATCCAATTTCGAAAATATATTTTATTTTACTTTTTAGTTTTCCACAAAATAAAACTTCTGATTTCCTTATCACGTCCAAAGTTTCACAATTGACCGGAAATATGCGAAAAATATTAAAAAGAGCTTAAGATTATAACGCAGATAATAAGAAAATTGAAGACATTAGAGACGTCTTCCCAAAATCAAAACCGGACAGTGTGCACACCTCTAAAGCATTTGCCAGGTTTTAGAGGTGTTTTGCGCGTTTGATTGAAAAATATTCAGGTTGCTTAGAAACACTTCCCCTCCAATTAACAACTCAATAAAGAGTGAGCCCAAACTGTCCCGATAAATTTATCACATAATTCAATACTACATACTCACTTTATTATTTTCTTGTTTCTCTCCATACCCACTGCCGTGCTGCCGGGAATTTCCATGGTTGTTTGTGTTTTGCGATGACGCTTTACTGCTTTTTGAGATCTCGGATTCATGAAAGATTGGACTTGCAGTTGTGCTATATCCAGCATCACCTTGTGCTTCAACATTATCAACATCATCATCGTCATCCTCATCATCGTCTTCTTCCTCGTCTTCATAGTCGTAGTAGAAATCTTCGGATTCCTCTCCCGTTGGCTCGTTTTTACACTTTTTACCACTGCACTTTCCTTTCGCTGTTGAAAGGGACTTGATCAATCGACTTGAGTCTTTTTGCTGATGATCCTTATAATAGGGTGAATGAGATTTATAGCTGTTGAGCAATTCTTCAAAATAAGTTTTGCTGTATGGAGTGGAACCAGCCTTTTTGAAATTATTTAAATTATTGCTATTTATAATACTCTTAGCTGACGATTTTTCTGTAGCAACTCCAGGCGTAGAAAAATACTCGAATGAATTAGCTGCTTGATGATCGATGTGCACCATGTTTTGATGAATGCTATCGGATGAACTGTAAATTAAAAAAGAAAAACAATTACTCGCTAAAGCGATAGTCGGAAATATTACACATCAAAGAAATTGCGACTGTGATGCAAACATGCACGGGTGCACATGGCTTACGGGTCAAATTTCAGAACATAATCAGTTTTACACATGACTACATCGTACTTGTTATTAATCATCATTTGTTATAAATCATGGATGTGAATGATGCACGTTTAATGAGAGATTTATTTATTTAATCATTCTTCATCCTCTTGGCTATTACGTTCGAACTGGAGCTATGCGTTTGCACTCAACTTTGTTCTTTAAGCTTCTTGCACGTACCATTTTTGCATTTTACACATTTCCATGCTATGCTCATGAAAGTAAAAAAAATCCTCGAACGGACCAAAAACAATTTCCACAAATATTTTTCTTGAGTGTCACTGTGACGCAATAGAGCTGTGGAATACATGCAACATTTATCTCAAAAAGCTACAATCCAAACTGTGCCATAAATAATGCGAAATGTCCAATTAATAGTATCCACATGAAACACTTCGTTCATTTTATTATCTCCCAGCAAAAGGAAACATTTTTTTCAGCGGAGATGCACAAGTAGTAGCTCGGCGTAATTAGGTCATACTTTAAAATAAACCACAGCACTTACGCACGTTCGTTCCACGAACTAGCGACACAATTTTCAAACTGTTCTAATCTAATTCACTTTTGCTACTATAAATATTCGCCAGTAGTAGTGTAGAAGCGTCAGTTTCACAAGTGCTTCCGAAATGTAAGCACAACGTGGATTATACCCATGAGCATTTTCTTAGAAAATTACAGATCACGTAAGTACTTTCTGAAATGAGGCACAGCATAGCATTTGCACAATTTATTTACAAAATAAATGTATACAAACACAATATTTACAAAATTTATAATATTTCAGTTCTATACTACAGGCACAGTACAGTCAATTCATTACATAGACCATAATGTGTATTTCTCAATCAATGCGAGCATTTGTTTTAATAATTACCATGTATTTATTAGCAATCATGTGCGATAATAGGTATAAGCAACTGCTGGTTTCAACCACAATGCTTTGATGCTCTTTTCGCTATTAACAAACGCCACTACTACCAAAACTCAAACAAGGTACACCTATGTTCAACATAGTAGAAGCATTTGTACTTCCAGGTAGGCTACGATAGTAACATGAGTCGAGTCGTATCATTCATACAGTCTAGTCGTGTATTAGATATTAATTAAGTTTACACATTTTAGACGCTCAAAACGTATCTGTTGAGAATATATAATTTCTACCTTTATACTGCTTTATACATTGTACGTAAAGAACGCACAGTGGGGTGACAGTGGACATTATTTTAATAAATAGCTATTCCATATTTCACACCATAGTAGACTCTTGCGCTATAAACAATCTCGTAGAAGTTGTTTCGATCAGGTCAGGGCAAATTTTACCATTTTTTATGTAATATAGCGCTATATTTACAATAAAATATTATATCGACACAGGGACTACTACTACTTGAAAATAGTACTTAGCTAATTAATCAAATTTTCATATCCAGCAGATCTCATTAATAATCACATGTTGAGATAAGGATCAGATAGGTAGTTTCTCAGCATTTGCAATGTTTTGTTATTTCAACAAATCCCATAATTACGTAATTTTCTCGGAAATTAGACAAATGTTCAACATACGTCTCTAAGTTGATTTTCCAAAATCAGCCATAAGATCTTTGCAAGTTATCCATAAATTGCACCAATAAGGCCTGTACACTGAAGCAAAATTTCACATAATCGCCATTGGTGAAATCCTTTAAATTTTATTGGATATCGAACGAAGATATCAAATAAAAGTATCGAGTCATTTTCGTTCCGTGTAGTCTTATCATGTTAGGCCATGGATTGACTCGCATGGCTACGAATAAGACACTCAAGGCACCTGAAGTTGACCCAAAATTTCTGAAATCGATAGAAGCAGAAGAGGCGTTTGATTCTAATGAACTCTAAAACGGTCATTGCAAAGTTAGCCTATAAAACCTCAAGAGTTTACAAATAATATCTGAGACGATTATTCATAGTCCCAGTGGACTTATCCCGTAAACTAGCCGGATATGATTGAAAAGGCTCCTGGATTTAGCTTTAAGCTACTATACAATATTTAGAGTTGCATCAATAGACATCCCGTAGTAATGTAGGCCCTTTTCACATGTTGCGCGAGATCTCCTCTTAAGTTGACCCAAAAAGATTTATTAACACCCGGCATTGCTCAGGAAAATTTGATACGTAAATATGTTAACTCACTTCTCATTTACTTCTTACGCATTCTCTTCTCACGTTCTGGTGAATCATTCAATTTCGGGAGAACAGTCCATAATGCACCCTGGCGTAAAATAGTCTCCTGGCGTAAAATTAGGTATTTTCCCCTCAATTCCCGGGTTCAGCCCAAAAACCCAAATTTGAGTAAATTGCATACAGTAATTTTCATTTAAAACTAGCAAAAGAAAATACTTACTCTTAAAGGGTGTCCACGATGAAATTGCCACACTATGAAATTGCTCTAACTTTTTAAGTGTTGGGTAGAATTTAATGAAAATTTGGGTGGATTTAGTTCATAGTGCATTATTTACATCCTGCAAGTTTTAAAGTCCTGTGATCAAAACTCGCGGAAATGGAGTCGAAAGAACAGCTCGTGCGTGATAAAATCTTGCGCACTCATCACGATAACAAGGATCTCTCGCATCGTTCCATCGCTAAAACGTTGGGAATCGCGAATTCTACGGTGTCGCGAGTGATTAAGCGGTTCGAGGAACGGTTGACCACCGATCGGAAGCCCAGAAGTGAAGGAAAAAGTATTCCGTACAACACCAAAAATCACAACCGCGTAGTTGGGGCCTTCAACCGAAATCCGAACGCCTCCGTTAGGGATGTGGCTAAAAAGCTGCACCTAAGCCGAAGTTTTGTCCAGAAGGCCAAAACTAAGGCTGGGCTTCGAACGTTCAAGGTACAAAAGGCCCCTAATCGCGACGAGAAGCAGAACAAGTCCGCCAAAACCCGTGCCAGGAAGTTGTACCTCAACATGCTGACGAAAGTTGAATGCTGCATCATGGACGACGAAACATATGTGAAGGCCGACTTCAAACAGATCCCCGACAACCTGTTTTTCACGGCCAAGGATAAGTTCAGCGTTCCGGAGCATGTCCGCACTCAGAAGATGTCCAAATTTGCGAAGAAATTCCTGGTTTGGCAAGCGATCTGCACGTGCGGGAAGCGGAGTGCACCTTTCGTGACCCAGGACACGATGAACGGACAGGTGTACATAAAAGAGTGCCTCCAGAAGCGGCTGCTTCCTCTCCTGAAGGCCCACAACGTCCCAACAATCTTCTGGCCGGATTTGGCCTCATGCCACTACTCCAAGGACGTGCTGAAGTGGTATGCAGACAATAAGGTCAATTTCGTGCCGAAAATGTTCAACCCTCCCAACACTCCGGAGCTCCGCCCCATCGAGAAGTACTGGGCGATTATGAAGCAGCACCTTCTTAAACGACCTAAGGTAGTGAAGACAGTCGAGGAACTGAAGAAAGTATGGGTTTACATGCAAAAAACGGTTGATTCACAGGTTGTGCAGAATCTTATGGCCGGGGTTAAGGCCAAGGTGCGGGCATTTGCGTATGGACTGTAAATAAAATACGAGTAAAATGGTAAAATGAAGTTTAATAGTTATTTCTCAATCCCTGAAAATTTGATGGCAATCGGATGAAAACTCGAATTTTGCGAATCAATTTTGTGTGTGGCAATTTCATCGTGGACACCCTTTAAGTATATTCTACCCAAAATAACCCTGCTTCAAGATAACGCTTAGTAGTGATTATTGGATAATCGTGAAAAGGTTGAATAAGCGCCTTTTAAGTTCAGACACAACTAAACAGCAGAATAACAGCTGTATAGAAGCGCAAATGAATATGCAATAAGAACTTGTCACAACTGTCCCAACAGCCATAAGTTGCTGACTAAGTTCGCCAGATTTGCTTGTATAGAGATTGAGTAAAGATTAATTCATATCGTATAGCATTTGAATACAGCTTAAGGCTGTATATAAATGTAATGAGCAAAGTGTTTACATTGTGAAAATTGTTAGTTGGGTAAGGCACATGGAATTTACTCGAAAAGCCATATCAACCCTTTTAGAGTTATCTGAAAATCAAATCTGAGTCCACCCGAAACATACCACGCGACTATATACGCAGTCATGAAACTCAAAAAAGTTAACAAAAAACTATATTTTCCATGCTAGCATTTGAGTAAGATGTCATAACTTCAATCACAAAGAATGCCGTAAAACGGTTTTCAGTGGCTAACACATATCCTCTGAAATGCTATTATTTTGACTTGCACTGTATAAATATAGAGCGCGAAAACGTATCCTGTATAAATAAATTGTGTTTGGCTGGTTACATTTACAACGAACGAATCCTTATCACAGTCCATAGCTGCTGCTTATACAATTTGACTAAATATTGACTTTAACGACAATTACATACCGTACATCCCTAATGATTATTTTCTCATGTACAAATGACGAAATAAAATAAAGTGATTGATAATGTTAATAAATACAGCTTTATTTATTAAGCGCTGCTTTGGCTTGGCGAAACACACGGTCTACAAATAACAATATTTTGTAAACATTGTCGTTTGTCTGAATCATGCTTTTTCTCAATTCTCTTTACATTTGTCTCGGGGTCAAAAAGCAAGCGCTGTCTACTACTGCTCAGTCCTGGCTGATTTGCCTAGTCGCGCAAAAATATTCGCAGATACCTCCTACTGTCGGCTCATAAAGCATTGGTCGCAACTGGTCTGCTCTGTCTCTTTTTTCATATTTGCATTTTATAGGTTGTTTTAGTTGCACTCGTCTGTTCACTGAATATCCCCTTTCAACTTGCAGCTTCAATGCAGTAATGGACTGTGAGAAAAAGTCGGTGCTAATTTTTCAAATCGGACCATTATCGTGGTTGGATGGAAAGGAATTTGAGGCTGTCCGTGCCACTGAAACGATCCCGCGTAAATGAAGGAATGCTCTATGCATAAGTTGCCTCCACTGTCTTAGACAGGTGTACTAATTTGATAATAAAAACCATCATAGCAAATTGCATCACAGTGGGATTAAAATTGGGAAAACTGGTTTAAAGTGGCAACAAGGCGGCAATTTAATGATGACAAAATTAAGGTTTTTGCCATCACAAAGTACGACATATCGTTAGAAATGCCATATGAGATTAAAATTTTAGTAAATAGTGCACCATGCTTCGAAACGACTGTTTAGCAGTATACATAATATATCGAACAAAAAACACCATTATCGATATAGGGTTAAGTAGCTTCCGTCATACCCGAACGTTTTCTTTCTTTTTCGAACGGGTTTGAGCAAAAAATGTGATGTTTCTATCAAATATGACCTCTAATAGCTGTTTATACAACAGTTACAGAAAATCCAGATCGTAACCAAATTCGATCTAATTTGGCACTGTTGTTGAGACCTCAATATAGATCGAAAGAGGAGTGGGGAGCAGGGAGTTCAGCCATATAAACTTGACCCTAGTGAACAGTGTTAAAGGAATTAAATTCAACATGCGGTTAATATTTTCGACCGTGAACTTAAATAAATGCTTTGATAACCGGCTGGCTATCTGATCAGAAAGATATAACATTAATGATTACATTTTAGTGAAGCGCAGATTGCACTCCACACATAATCGCAAATATTTCTGCCTGAAAAACAATACAGTATCTACCAAGGGAGTAAGACTGCTGCAGCCTCAGCTCACGAGAGTAACCATCAGCACCTGCTTGAAGGTAGAGGGAACCATCAGTAAAACATACAATGCTATGTATTCTGATAACCAGAGGGGCTGGGAGTGATCGTTCATTCTCATTGTATAAGTTTCAGTGGATCCATGTATTTAAAGGACAATGTGACGCTGATCACGTTCTTGCAGTCAGATGGGAGTGAGTAAGGAATATTAGAGCGAACTACATATGTTGTTTTGGGGTTCGTGTTTACTTCTACGTCCCACAGTGCGGGACAGTGCTGCAAAATCTCGACCAAACATGGCGATATATAGAATTTTCAATTCTGCTTTGGTCACTCATTTTAGCTAACAGTCATCGTCAAGGCAAACCATGTCAATGGTCAGTGACAATGCTGTCAGTGACGAACATGTTCAGATTTTTTTTATTATTTAACTTTGTAAAGAAATTAAATGATTTGAGTAAAACAATTACATGGAGCCGTTAAAGTGAACAAGCATCTACGTCCTGAACTGCTTGGATAACAATAATGTGACACAGAATGCACGAAATTAAACGTTTTGTAGCTAGGTGAATCTTTGTCATTGATGAAAAAATTAATGAGATTTTGACAAATCTAGATAGAGCTGGAATCAGGGCGTAACAGCTTTTGTAAACTTGTTGATTTCTATGAATTCAAGGCACGCCTACACAAACCAACATATTCATCGGGTATGGGAAATCTTTCTCTACTCGATGGTGTTGTCGATTTGCCAGGGAGAATGATTACTTTCGAGAAATCATCGAGAGAAGTCATTGTTTACAAAAGCTGTTACGCCCTAATTCCAGCTCTATCTAGAAATTTGAGGATCAGATTTATCAGTGACTACGTGATAAACAATTTTGTCAATATCGTGCGAAAGTCTGTTAATGACAATGACAAATCTCAGCACTAGTGCGGGATGCCGGACAAAAATAAAAACTGGTGCTTTTTCCTATTTAGACCCATCGAGGGGAAAGGGGAAAGTAGTAAGTGGTGATGAAAACTACTATTTGCATAAATGACGTATGTTGTATAAGTAATCGCAAAAGTATCCCAACGGCTATTTTCTGTAAAATGGTGGAAAACGATGGTGTTTTTGAGGAAGTTGTTCATGGTGATCAGGATAGCTCATTTACATATCATACATGAATTATACGTAATCACTCATGTGACTTAAACGCCAACATACTTAGAATCAAAAATCATCGTATTAATTTTATTACAAGCTAAACATGTTTTATTACAAGCTAAACGTGTTCGGTAAATTTTACCGAAATCATAACAGCTGAACGTTCGGCAAAACTTTAACTTTCATTTTAAAGGCTATTGAATTTGAAAATAATTTCAAAACATGTTCAACCTTGTTTAAATGATCAAATCTTGTCATTTTAGTGGAGATTTAGTTTCAAAGTAGCTGAAAAGCAATTGAATTGAATTGCATAAATTTTACCAAACAGTTCAGCTGTTCAGATTTCGGTAAAAATTACCGAAGTCGGCGATAATTTTTAAGTGTATATGTTCTACAATTGCAATTGAAATATACCTTAAGGCGTACTGAGTGAATTTTGTTTTTGTTTTTATAAAAGATAAACCACTTATTGAAAATATGTTTGTTTAAGTAGCGGATGATTAAAAATCTCACAAAGTTGCAAAAAGTTGCTGCTACATTGTGTGCGGACACTTCTAAAAACAACTTTGCGCATGTTTTAGGGTGGAACTCGGAGGAACTTTTTTATGAATCGATCATCAAATTTTGAAGATTAATTTCTATGCATTTGCACTTGAATTTTCAACGTTCCAATTACCACCATATATGATCAAAACACCTGAAATGCGCTCTGGAAGTATACTTTTCTTACCTTCATTGATATTCACGATTTTACTTGAATTTATTTCTCGTAGTATTAATGTTTTGGTAGTATGTTGAAGATCAGTGAAAAATCAAGAAAATCTACTAGATACTTGCTACACTTGTTACAGTAGCTACGATGCATTCAAAAGTTTACATTGGTAAGTTTGTAGATGACTTCTGTTATGTAAACAAGTACAGAAGGCATCTGCAACCGTATCTGAAAATCAGTATACCTGGGAAAAAAAAATACTAAAAATCGATTTTTGCCCATAGGTCAACGCACTGTGCGTCCCCACAAAGATCACAAGAGGAGATAATTAGTTAGGGTTCGTCGAATAAGGATTCATGTTGATAACTGATGTGATCATAGTTTTGATTCAATAGATTGTTTTCCGAAATCCACACGGATAATAATTGCGATCGTTTAAAGCCTAATAAGTCAATCATGTGTCCTTATCAACTCAGGAATGCAAACAAACCTGTAGCGTGCCCCGAAAAAAAAAATGTTTTGAAAAGATAACTTGCTCACTCCCAGGTGCAATAAAAATGAAAACAATTTTACAATTCAACAGAACATTGCACATTGGGTCCTCATACTACAATCCTTAACATGTTCCAAAGCATGGATATTATTGCATTACGAGAACGGAAGGAAACGAGATTTTCATATAAAATTTTAAATCAGAAGTTACCAAAATCAACCTTTTCCTTTTAAGCAGATATTATCCTTGATTCTCCTTGAATAATAGGTCTGATTCATCATGTTTTTGTTCATTTGAGATTAGGCTGATTATCTATACCACTTACAACATACGTGCTTAAGCCCACGTAAACAACATCGTAGAGTTTAGCTACATATACGACAATTGCTTTGAATGCTAAGATTAAATCATAAATACACAGACAAACGGACGTAACTCTCAATCGTCGTCACGCATTTAGCGTTCAATTCAAATATTATTAGTTTCTCAAATCCCCCATCGGATCACTTTGACGTTTATTTACATTCTATCTAACTTGTATGCAACTTTGTTTAAGTATTGGCAAGCAAGCTTTTTTCCACGAATAACTCATGAGATGTCGTTAGTGAGTATCGTGTCAGAAATATTCAGGAAAATTAATTAATGTGCTACGTCTGTTTGTCTGTGCTTGAAGCATTAAGTTGAATTCTTAGAACTAACTATACCTACGCCTAGATCATCAGTTATAAACAATGTATCCTAATTAGGAAGCATCATTCATCTTATGCATACGGCTGCTAATTAGATGCTGAAATAGAATTAAAAAAAAAAACGTTCCATGTTTATTTGACACCATTTAACCTTGCAAGTCAACAACTTTATCTTTGGGTAAGACGGAAAGATAACGTGCTTTGGTGTATCATTGCTCGTTAAATTACGCTTCATTTCCTCTCTCAAAGCATATGCATCTGGCGTGTTGTTTTATATCATACTAGTAATGGCTTCATTGTGGTTAGCATATGAATCATAATTAATATCAATAACACTATAAGCTGCCTAAATACATGTATCTAGAGGAAGATCTCATGCATGTTGCATAAGTGTTTCGTTCCAGTTGCGTTAGGTTTGCGTTTGAGTAGGCAGAATATAATTTCGTGTTGTGTTTTGTTTGCCTTATTCCGAACAATACTAAATCTAATCTAATCGTAAAGTTTTAAACATTTCTAGATCTACTCTCAGCCTATGCCGGCATTTTGGATTTATTTTGATGCTTGCCAATGAATCAATTCGAATCTTGCTATACGGATAAATAATTAGAATTTGAAAGGTACACTCGTACATGAGCATCGTACCAGCATCATACTTTGCGCAGTTCCTAATGATTTTCTTGATTTGATCGAGATATTAAATTAAAAAAAGAGATTTTAAATTAAAATTCCAAAATTCCAAAATTATTAAGTTTGCTGAGTTAGAAATAGTGGTTGTAACTCCGTATATTATTTTATTGGTGCGTCCCTTAGCTCGCTCGGTAAAGGTGCAGCTATGAAGCAAGGCCATGCTGGAGGCGGCGGATTGGATTCTCGGTGGTGGGTTAGAACATTTCTCGATTTTCTTGTGCAAAAAATATAATTGGCACACAATATATACGAATACTACATTTTCAATTAACAACTGAAGAAGTGCTCGAATTAAGTATCAGGTCATTAGACCGAAATACGTTAGGCCGAAATTGAAATCCCTTTAAAAAATAAACATGAGTAGTTCTTCGAAAATTTGGGTACACCAGGATTTCATATTATTTATTTTCTATGTTTTATTATTTTGGAGTTTTTTTTTTCTTTTAAAGTGAGCAGTTTTTTTTGAATAAATTGTTCTCTTGATTTTTTGCACTTTGATTTGTTTTCATAATTTATTCCTAGAATTTATTTTTTTAAACATGAGCAGGCTGTCAATTGTGGCATTCCAGGTTTTTATTTTATTTGTTATACCATGCATTATTTTCTAGGAAATTTTCCTTCTTTTAAAACCAGTTCCTTCGAATGAAATTATTCTTATGATTTTTAGCAATTTGAGTTTTTTTTTCATGATTTATTCTTAGGAGCGTTTATGAGTATGTTTCCTTCTCATGTTTAAATGAGTAGTTATTTCAAATGGCAGTGGGCGGAAGTGGCAAATGAGCAAGAGCACTGGTTGAGCAGAAGTGTAGCGAACCCCACACGTATCAATATATTGACGAGAAGGGAATTGTTGTCAATAATATTGATGATGTGAATACAGAATTATTGTCAATACCGATTCATTGACGTCAATATAAAATGTATTAACAATACGATTATTGTCAATAAAAGCAAACGTGTAGGGTCCACTTTAGTGGGGTAGGAGCACCAGAAGTTCCGGTTCGGTGGGAGTACCAGTCAGCTGCGACTACCAGTGGAGTGGGAACGGCACTAGAGCGAGAGTGACCACTATTTCACACTATCCCCTGGCATCCTCTAGGAGCCACCTGTGCTAATAACCAAATAAGCCAAACGTACTTCGGCATAATGACCCAGCAACCTCGAATAACACTAAGTTTAGAGCAGGTGTTAATGTCCCAATTGGGACGTAATAGCTTAGGAATATGAAGATAGTTCAATATCATGCGTGACTGGCGCAAACATTTAAAGGCTTAAAAAACAATATATGAACTAAGTTTACGAGAGTACTGAGGTTTAAAACTGACTGGACATACCAGAAATTAAACAGAATGATTAAGCGATTTCAGTGCACCTTGAAATACAATTGAAAATTTCATTACATTTGTGCACAACAAACAAAGTTGGGTCTATTGTCTGGAGATAATAACTTAGCCAGAAAATGTGCATTGCATACAAATTAATGACTTATGACTAATGAGAGATGTTTTAAAACATGAAAAAATATATACCTTAAATTACTACGGCTTAGCTTCGTCGTCTCGATTCCGCCCGTCCTAGATAGCATGAATGACGAATTATCGGGTGAGTTAAGACGACTCTTGCCACGGTTTTGATGTCCCAACATATTCCTGTTGGAGTGATGATGCATTCTTGAGTGATGACCGCGTGGTCGGTGATGACTTGTATATACATGGTTGTCCATTCTAGAGTTCACAGCTCTCAAACTGCTTTTGTATGCACGAAGTGCTTGCTGCGCTTGAGTAATGTGTCGATTTTTAACATAATGATGTTCGTGGCGCACGTGGTGTGTCTTTGGCATTATGGAAGCATGTCGGCGACGATGGTTTTTTGCACTATAACTTTCGAGATCGACAGAACTCGGTGTCAAATCCAATGGAGCTGAAGTTACACCCGCCGGTGGCGACAGAAATGACTCATCGATGTCATAATAATTAATGTCACTGTCACTAATGCTCCTACTAGCCCGAACCGAACCGGCACACATTTTCGCTTTCAAAAATAAATACAGAAGTATGAAATAAAACGTGAAAATCTTCGTCGCGCCTATTGATGATCTCATTATAGAACACTTGCTTCAAAAGCGTATTGCTACACATTGAAATTTATTCCACTTTGCTGAAGAATGGCATTTGTTTTATCAGATGATAAATTTTCATTCCTTCAGGCTTCTCAAATAACACCTCTCTCTAAAGCCGATTTCTTCAATTCCTTTGTCGATCACAGTCAGCAGACACTGCACACTTTATTTTTACTTTTCCTAGTTATTCGATTCTTTTCTTCAGACCTCTCATGTGAATCCCCATCCGTCGATCAACTTGTCTGTGTTCCGTAAATGCGCTGTGTGAATGATATAAAACAATCATTCTTCAATAATATTCGGTTTTCTAATTATTTATTTTCCTTTCACACACTTTTCTCCAATCACATGCCGTTGTTATTTGATCTTGTGAAATCTAATTTGAACTCTTTTCCCATTTCTTCCTTTTTCTTCCTTTAGATTCCTTTTTGAACTAATCATTACGTGTCTCAATTTCTAGACATCGCAAGTCGATTGCTCCACTCCACTTACTACTCCCAGCAAGACTGCACACTCACAACAACCGAATGTCGAAGATCCACACTTTTCGTGAAGGTAACGAATAAAAAATGACACACGACCAGTTGCGAAGTGAGTAAAATTATTTTTTTTTATTTCGAAAAAAAAATATGCGAACGAAAAACCAACACAAAACGCAGACGCTCGAACACGATGTTTACTGCCTGATAGACAACGCTAGACTGAGAGAAGCAACGTGGTTTACTCTGAGTCATGTTCGCGCCACTGGCATGAATGAATATACAGCTTGATCTATCTCCCGAGCCAGGCAGGACCTGTGACGCAAAACAAGAGAAGAGATATTTGTAGAAAAGAGCAGCAGACTTTAATTCAAATCTCTTTGGGGGGAACCCGTTAATCATTTTATGACGATTAATCAATCATCACTACACATCGCAACAAAACTGGTTGTTGATATTTTCGGATTCTGTTAAAACAAACTTACAACCATGCAATTATCCAATCATCTGCCGATCGCTGAAACTCAATGTTCAGACATCGGTATTACAATGTTCACAGTTAATACCCATACTTTACACACGCTACTTACTCTCGCGTAAAACGTGCACGCGACGAGTTTTACATGCGGACGATTCATCAATCCAAGGAGACGTCCGATCATTTAGATGTTCGTTGCAATAAATCGCCAGCGTCGACTCCTGCAATTTTCTCTTTGGTTGCAGGATGAACAATTCTCCCGCTCTCCCAGAATCCTTCCCGCGGAGATCTCGCAGTGGTCGCACAACGACTTCGAGGAAATGTGTAAAAAGCGGCATGAACCGTCCATGAAAGAAAACTGAAAACAAACTCGAATAAATACCGTGTAACGAAAGCATTATTTCATTAAAGGGTAAAGGCACCTCATACGAACCACTTTCCGCAATAATTCCAATTAACACTCCGAACACGATCCCTGCAGTTAAATGTGTAACGGCAAATTGACAATGTTGGAAAAATCATTACTCAGCCATTTATCAATACACTGAAAATAAAATTTCGTTTATACTACGAAAACGTTCGTTTGTGCCACGAATTCATTCGTTGCTATCTGCAACGAAATATATTCGTATTATATATGAAGCGAGATTCGTTTAATGTACCAACCTAATTGATTTCGTAGCATTCTTGCATTTTACGAATCGCTACGAATTATTCGTATGTAAAAATGCCAATGACGAAGAAAAGTACGAATAATTAGTAGACCTATAAAACAGCTTTCATACATTGTACGATAAATAATACACACTTACGAAAGTTTCGTTGAAAAGTAAGAGTGACTTTCTAGCAATTGTTGTATGTACGAAAAAGTTAGTACATTCACATCTGCCCAACAATCAGTGCCAGCAGAAACAACAATAATATGAATATGGTCACCTGGGAGGACAACAGCAGAGTACTGGAGGAACAAACAATCATCATCAAATATACAAAAAACAAATAATCATTACAATTTTACTTCTTTATTTGTCGCACTAAATATCACTCAGCGCAAACAAACCCGCTGATACGCATTGTACAACCATTTTTAATTCATATTCAGGGCATCATCACTCAGCACGTCTTTAATTCCGTGGGTTGTTTTGTCGCTGGATTTCCGCTAGCGCTGATTAATTAGGAACAAATCCATTGGGTAATTTCGTTTCGTAACTTGCATCCATCCAACGTGGGCAGCACAAACATCGATGCACACAGTTTAATCCTGCGATGAAGGAATTTAAAATAAAATTCAACTGGATTAGCTGCAAACCGAATTCCATACGGGAACCACATCCTGCAAATTATCAATTGGATTATTAGTATCATCAACACATCACATCACAACACATTAATGTACTTACCGTTTTTAATACTTAGCTGCCTCATGATGATGATCGAGTTCTTCTAGCTGCCCAGGAACTAAATTGTATGCTATAAACTGATTTGCACTGACGACCAAAAGGTAGTTTTAATATCCGTACGAAATTCAGTTCGTGTATTCTACGAATTAAGTCTAATGTTGAAATTTTATCTGATGACATGCAATATGAATGTTTCGCAGATCAAACGAAATAATTGTTTTATCTACGAAACCCGTTTTAACGAAATGAGCAAAAGAGAAATTACGAATAAAAAATTTCAGTGTAGAAAAAAATATATAATTCGTTAGTTTTGCAGCAAATAATGCCAAAAGGAACAATGAAAAACGTTAAAATATAAACGGACCATACAACTAATCGGTGCTTTTTGTGCAGCTGAATTTCGCAAAGCAAAACTAATAGGCAAATAATCTCACACCATGAGATTTGAGTTTTCTCGAACACTAGCACAGTTGAATGAAAATTGCGATGAAATCTTGTGAGAACATGTAGCTTGAAACAACAATACATTAATCTAAATATGTCATGAATAGCTAGCCACACGAATAAGTCGTTAATCTACAACTGAAATCACACGCGAATACATCATTAGTCACTTAGAACAGAACATTAATCGGACATCGACAGCTATCGGTCATCTGCTATCCGATTGACCCAACAAAGCATACACAACATCTTAACCTTAAACGAAGAGAGATGCGAAGGCCAAGAAGTTCAGTTCACATTTGCTTTAATTTTTAAAATGCACATGAGTGGCACGTAAAAGCCTTAAGGGCACAAAAAAAAACGAACGGCACAAAAAAAAACAGGAAAAAATTCTCATCATAAAATCAACCTTTCGCAGACGACCGACACCGAAACATAACACAGCCTCCAGTTGAGACTATTGGGAGTGCATTGACGTAGTCCAAGCACGTTATACGAGTGAACAACTCGATGCCAACATTTCATTGGGGAGAAACTGCTTTTGTAAACAATTATTTCAACTGCCGATTTCTTGCAAATAAAAACTCACTCCTGCAAACTAACAACACCAGCTGGTAGAGGAAACAGGAAATATTCTTCTAAATTATGGTATACTTAATTTACATGTGTGAGCTGTTATTCACGAGAAATCGACGGCTAAAGTTTACAAAAGTAGTATCGCTCTTTTGAAATGTTGATGAACAACTATTGCTGCGCTTCTGTGCTCCTTCGGTTATGAGGGAAAAAGGAATAAAAAAGAATGGAACATAATCATGAATGAATAAGAATGGAATGCAATGTTCGTGATGTTGAGGAAACAAAATTTATCGAAATTCGTTACACCAAACATAACCGGAACAAATACGTTTTGTGGGAACAAGCATTTACCTCTTTTGGACGCCACATTCGGAGAGGCTTTACGTCATATTTTGAGTGGAACATTTAGATTATGCTGTAATGGACCGAATATCGGACGGTTCGTTTCTAATAAATTTAGTCTAAACTTTGCAATATAATAAATATTTATATAGGGGACGATAGGGGAAGACTGCTGTTAACGACTTGTAGAAAAGTGAACTAACGATTATTGTCTAATTATTTAGTTGAACACATTTTAGGTCATTCGTAACTAGTCCGGGGGAGATTTGAACTTCAGTCTTTTAACGTGAGAAGCATCTTTCCTTTATTTAACGTCGGTCTCTGTTCAACAATCTAGTGCCAATCACCGACGGACATCGATTGCCATCCATTGACGGCAATCGAATGTGCAGACCTGCATAGGATATCGCACCCATTCAAACACACCTGGGCCGGGACCAACGGCTTTACTTCCCTTCCGAAGGAAGACGTGACCAGAGATTTTTATGCCTCAGAAAAATCCCACCGACCTCGGCTGGGATTGCACCCAGAACCATTGGGGTGAGAAAGCAGTCACGCTTACCACTACACCACCGGCGCCGGCGTGAGAAGCATGGATGTTAACCATTTACGCCAGCCCCGTATTCAGTTAAATATTATGAATGCAAAATCAGTAATCAAATTGATTTCATTGATGGCAGCATTAGTTTTCCGTTTGATTCAACAGTGTAAAATTTTGCTCTCATTTTTGATGTGTTAACCGTTAAGTCAACCAAAATTAGATCAACTGGAGTATTCAAATTATGTTACATCATAACAGCAAATTTTTATCTCAATTTAATTCCAGCTTTGCTCGGGTTATACCTCAAGGTTGCTACTGAATGCTGTAAATAACAAAAACTCGTTCCTCTTCAGGCTTATTCTAAAACATTTGTAAATGTTATAATAATGATTTCAGAATACGGGGTCCCGGGGGATCCACTGAATGATCATTGATCACCGTAAAAGTGGACAATTCTTGAAACTAGGTTCTGGTTTTATATGAAAGTTTCTGTTTCTTACAATGATGGTAAGAAGATCAAGGCCTTCCAAATGATGGTGAACAGGTAAATTTTTAATTATTTCACTATGCGGCGGGACACTAGCGATAATTAAAAAAATTACCTGTTATGTGAAATACCACCCATTTAGGAAGTAACGCCTTTTTTTTTGCTAACTGCTTATTTCACAATTTTCTCACTTCACCGCGATATAGCACATACTGAAAGTTTTTCATATATATCATGCTAGTACACACTGAAAGTTTTGAAAAAACTTTCAGTATGTGCTATATCTCGAAAGCCTGACCATCTAGAAAGTGGCCGTCTTTGGCAAAGTTGATCAGGTGACTAAGGCTTTCCTCGCCGTGTAGTGTGTAGTGGGAAAATTGTGAAGTAATCTGTCTCCCATCCAATCACCTGAACAAATCTCTTAGAACGAGGACAACAATGTCTTAGATCTTCTTAATAAAAAAGATTTTCAGCCTCGGGCAACTTCGTAGACGATCATGAAGTCTACATGCACACTAGCGTCGCGTAGTAGAGAGTTCTGAACTAATCTGCTCGCAATTAAAAAGATCTTAGTATGTTGAACAACTTTCCCGAACCGGAAACTTCCTGTATAGTTAAGATCTCAGGATATATTTTATACAGGAAATTGACTTACACATTGGCGTATAGTGAGAAATTTCCGAATAACTATTCTCTAACCAATCGACCACTGTGGAACTTTTCCGAAGACAGTGACTGTCTATAATGACAGGATCATATGATATTCCATGTGGCCGTCTTACCCGCATGATTTTTTCATGCATTATTTTGTGATAAAATATTATCAAATGAAAAGCAAATTTCCTGAAAATCAATCTTTTTTTTTTTTTTTTTTTTTTTTTTTTTTTAACTCTTTATTTGTTCCAAATTCAAAATAAATTACATTTCATTTTAACCTAGGTGCTCCAGTTACTGCAGTAACGTACCAGCCTTAATTGTTATGATATATATCTAAGTGTTTTTACATTGTTCATGTCTTGGCAATTCAGTATTTTAAACAGGTTTTTTTAACCTGCATGTCAGTATAACAATTGATATCTTAAAACTAAAACCTAAAACTAAATCTTATCTAAGTATAAAGGGAATTAATCGTTGCAATTGAGGATTGCAACGATTTTTGCCTGAAATTATTAATTATTTTGTTGGACATTTGTGCTAAAGTCTCAACATTCGAAATTCTATGTACTTCGGTTGTACTGTACCAGGGAGGCAACTTCAAAATCATTTTCAGAATTTTGTTCTGAATCCTTTGAAGTGCTTTTTTCCTGGTAGTGCAGCAACTAGACCATATTGGCACAGCGTAAAGCATGGCCGGTCTAAAAACTTGTTTAAATATTAGAAGTTTATTCGTCAGGCAAAGTTTGGATTTCCTGTTTATAAGAGGATACAAACATTTTATATATTTGTTACATTTGGCTTGAATGCCCTCAATGTGATCTTTAAAAGTTAATTTTTGGTCAAGTATTAATCCAAGATATTTCACTTGGTTTGACCAGGAAATTGGAACTCCGTTCATAGTGACTATGTGACTACTACTAGGTTTCAAAAACGAAGCTCTAGGCTTATGTGGAAATATTATAAGTTGAGTTTTGGAAGCGTTGGGAGAAATCTTCCATTTTTGTAAATAAGAAGAGAAAATATCTAAACTTTTCTGCAGTCTGCTGCAAATAACACGAAGACTTCTTCCTTTAGCGGAAATGCCTGTGTCATCAGCGAACAAAGATTTGTGGCAACCCTGAGGCAAATCAGGGAGGTCCGAAGTGAAAATGTTATACAATATAGGCCCAAGAATGCTACCCTGAGGAACTCCTGCCCTAACAGGTAGTCGATTAGATTTGGAATTTTGATAATTTACTTGAAGAGTTCTGTCAGTTAAATAATTTTGAACTAATTTCATAATATAAAGTGGAAAATTAAACTTTTTCAATTTAGCAATCAAACCTTCATGCCAAACACTGTCGAATGCTTTTTCTATGTCTAGAAGAGCAACTCCAGTTGAGTGGCCTTCAGATTTGTTTGAACGAATTAAATTGTTAACTCTTAAAAGTTGATGAGTAGTTGAATGCCCATGGCGAAATCCAAACTGTTCATCTGCAAAAATTGAGTTAGTATTGATGTGAAGCATCATTCTATTCAAAATTATCTTTTCAAAGAGTTTACTTATTGAAGAAAGCAAACTTATTGGACGGTAGCTAGAAGCTTCAGCTGGATTTTTATCCGGCTTCAAAATTGGAACAACTTTTGCATTTTTCCATTTATCAGGAAAGTATGCCAAATGGAAACATCTGTTAAATAATTTAACCAAGAAAGACAAGGTACTCTCTGGGAGTTTTTTGATGAGGATATAGAAAATTCCATCATCACCTGGAGCTTTCATATTTTGAAAATTTTTAGTTATAGACCTTACTTCGTCCAAATCAGTCCCCCAGGAATCATCAAAAATATTTTCCCGAGAGAAAATATTCAGAAAATCCCGAGCAACCTGATTCTCAATAGGACTAGTAAGACCCAAACTGAAATTATGGGAACTCTCGAATTGCTTAGCAAGTTTCTGAGCTTTTTCCAAATTTGTGATCAAAATTTTACCACCTTCTTTAAGCGCTGGAATAGGCTTTTGAGGTTTTTTCAAAATTTTTGTGAGTTTCCAAAAGGGTTTGGAACTCGGGTCTAATTTAGAAATATTATTTTCAAAAGTTTTGTTCCTCAGGGCAGAGAATCGCTTTTTAATTTGTTTTTGCAAATCCCGCCAGATAACTTTCATGGCAGGATCGCGTGTTCTTTGATATTGTCTCCTACGGACATTTTTAAGACGGATCAAGAGCTGAAGATCATCGTCTATTATAATTGAATCGAATTTAACCTCGCATTTTGGTACTGAGGCAGCTCTTGCTTCAACTATAGAAGTAGTCAGAGATTCAAGAGCATAATTAATTTCATCTTTGGTTTGCAAAGGAATGTTTGGATCGAAGTTATATTCCATAAATGTTCGATACTGCTCCCAATCAGCTCTATGGTAATTGAAAGTAGAGCTGTTGGGATTACAAATTATTTCTTGGGATATTTCAAAAGTTACTGGAAGGTGATCAGAACCGAAGTCAGCATGGGTAACCAATTGGCTACAAAGTTGACATGAATCAGTTAAGACCAAATCAATAGTGGAGGGATTTCTTGCAGAAGAAAAGCATGTTGGGCTGTTTGGATATTGAATAGTGTAATAACCTGCAGAACAATCATCAAACAGAATATTACCATTGGAATTGCTTTGAGCATTATTCCATGAGCGGTGTTTTGCATTAAAATCACCAATAATGAAGAATTTAGACCTATGACGGGTAAGTTTCTGGAGGTCACCCTTGAGAAAATTCTTTTGCTGGCCTACGCATTGGAATGGCAAATAGGCAGCTATAAACGTAAGTTGTCCAAATTTTGTTTCAACAGAAACTCCCAAAGTTTCAAAAACTTTGGTTTCAAATGAAGAAAGAATTTTATGTTTGATTCGTCTATGAATAATGATGGCAACGCCACCACAGGGTCCATCAAGACGATCATTTCTATAAATCAAGTAATTTGCGTCCTTCTTAACCTTATGGGCAGGTTTAAGGAACGTTTCAGTTATAACGGCAATATGCACGTTATGAACTCTTAAAAAGTTAAATAGCTCGTCTTCATTATCTTTAAGAGATCGAGCATTCCAATTTACAATATTTAATGCTTTAAAATCCATTACTGAATTTTAAAGTCATGACAATATTATTTGCAAATTTTACTCCAGTTTGAATAGCATCAAACATGGAGTTAGATTTAAGCATATCAGAAATCATGTCAATTAATGAATTCTGTAAAAATTCCATTTTGGGGGCAGTAATGCTTCCTAAGTCAAAATTGTCAAAATTTCCATTAGAACGTTGGTTAGTATTTTGATTTCTACCCGTTGCAATAGCAGCATAGGTAGCTCCATTAACTCGCTGAACATTGTTAGCAGCGAGGGGAG
Organism: Ochlerotatus camptorhynchus; assembly: GCF_037179485.1. Lineage (NCBI taxonomy): Eukaryota > Metazoa > Arthropoda > Insecta > Diptera > Culicidae > Ochlerotatus > Ochlerotatus camptorhynchus. Next base: position 28,094 of record NW_027041122.1, on the reverse strand, counting down.
TAGGTACAGATGAAACATTTGAAGCAGGGGAGATATTTGTACCTACGGGTACGAATGTAGAATTTGTTCCTCGCTGACCGTTGTTAACAGCAGAGGAATTTGTACCTGGTCGGACACGTGGAGCGTTTCCTACCTGACGGTTAGAACGAGATTGTAGGATCGCTTTGCGAGTCTTACATTCCCAAAAATTGGATTTGTGGTTTTCACCACAATTTGAACATTTAAATTTCTTAGGATCTTCCTTCACAGGACAGTCGTCCTTTGCGTGAGAGGAATCACCACAATTCATGCATTTAGCTGGCATGTAGCAATTTTTAGTTCCGTGACCCCATCCCTGGCACTTACGGCACTGGGTGAGGTTTTGGAAATTTCCTCCATTCTTCCTGAAGTGTTCCCACTTCACTCGGACATGGAGCATAAGGCTAGCTTTTTCTAAGGCCTTAAGGTTGTTTAGTTCACTAGACTTGAAGTGAACTAAATAAAAATCATTAGAAATCCCGTTGCGCGAAACGCCAGGACGGGATTTCATTTTCATTTTGATTACTTGGAGTGGCACAACTCCAAGTAATTTTGCCAGTTCATCTTTGATCTGATCCAGGGATTCACCACTGGGCAGTCCTTTCATGACAACCTTGAACACACGTTCAGTTTTGGTGTCGTAAGTAAAAAATTTGTGCTTCTTCTCAGTAAGATACTTGAGAAGACATTTAAATCCGTCCAAGGTTTCAGCCAATACACGGCATTCACCCCGACGTCCAATTTGTAGTGAAAACTTAACTTTCACGAAATTCAAAAGTTCCATGCGAAGAGCATGGAAATCGGTAGTGGTTATCACAATAGGGGGAATCTTTTCCTTCTTGGCATTAAGCCGGGAAAGTTTACTAGAATTTTTCTTGGATGATGGATCATTCTCATCATCCGTGAGCAAATCAAATTGATTACTCAAATTAATTTCATCAGAAGGGGGGTCAAGAGTTTGCCCCTTTCTTTTGCGTTTAGGCGCCATGGCGGCAGTAAATTTTTATCCAAATCGACTTCCAAGCAGATTACTATAAGAATCTGAAGGATCGAAGAGGAATTTTCCAAATCGATATCCAAGAAGGATTACCTCGGGTAGGGTCCAAACAAGGATCGAAGAGGAATAAGAGTTGAACAAGGTAGAAAATTTTTACAGGTTGAGCACTGAAAAGTGCTGTTTAAATTTGTTGTAGCTTTAGGTAGTAGTAACACTTCCTTCAGCAAAAAGCAAATAGATCCGCACGGCAAGAGAGCACGATGCGGACTGTCCTGAAAATCAATCTAAAGGGGCTGTTCATAAAGTACGTAGAATGTTTTTTGGGATTCAAGACCCCCCTTACCCTGCAACAATAGTCCATATATAAAAATTAAATTTGTATGGACCGAAGACATTCTTCAACAAGCCACCATGCCTACCAGCGCTTATGTGGAATTTTGAGCATAGTGGGAAGTGTCTGAATTTTGAGCTTTTGCTATATAAGTATACATACCTATAGTTACTATATTTATGAAGTCTGGCGATAGAATCAGCTTTTGCGAGCAAAACATCGGAAACTCTTTTCTCGTGACTCAAGGCTCGCCTACGCAAATTAACACCATCATCGGATTGGGGAAAGTTTCCCCTACCCACTGATGCTGTTAATTTGCGTACGCTTGACGAGGAAAGAACTATTAAAGTTTTTATTATAAAAGTTCATAGTACCTTTTCCATTGTTGGTCTACAATATACTGAATTGGTTCCGCTTTTTTTTCGGTTTGCACTTTCCGGAGTATTTTGGAAACAACGATCATTTGTGACAGCTGTCAAACCTTGCCGCTACCGTTCTGCTTCTGTATACATTGCGTTTGGGCCTTTAGAATCATTGCTGCCAAAATATAAGCTTGTTTAAGCAGTTTTAACAGAGTAGTAAACAAATAATCGTTTTTCAATACTTTTGGAAAAATCGAAGCTTGCCAGAGTATATCTTACATGAGCATGAGCATTATTGACCACCCACGATTACTACCCTGTCATTTTCAGATCACCTGCAATTACAAAGAGAACCAACAGATGGTGATTGGCACTAACATTCATCCTCAATGTGTAAAAACTGGTGATCTCATACTTTATAATGGGCAATACCAGCGCTGGCCGCTCCAAGTACAGGTCAATCATGAAAAGGGTAAGAACGTGTTACTCAAAATTACAAAAAGAAAAAATACTTTGTATATTTTTCCACTAAAGACTTTTCTCAACAACTTTGTCTCATACGACATTTCGATCAGAAGTGACGTGTTCGTGCTTCAAATGATTGAAAATGTTAAAGATGGCAGATTTTGTACAAAAAGATGAATAAATAATTGCCTATAACAAACAACTATGCAAAGTTGGACCTGCTCATATTACAGCACCACGTCGATTCGAGTGATCGAGTTGTTGTTATTATCATTCAGATCCGGTGACAACAACGACGATAACAGTCCGCAAAATATGATGAGTGAGCGACTTGACATTAAAACTCTTTAATGCGAAGGAGCCTGGAATTTCAAAAATGGTCACCCCATGCTCCTCATATTATAGCAGAAATGAAAATTATATGGAAGACAATTTAAGCATATCTAATTATTGTTAGAATCGGCTGGAGGAAAATATGCACGGAATGATGGTATTTCACCAAATGAGAGCCAACCTAGCAGTTCTGGATGAAAATCCATTGAATTTTTTTTTTGAAAAGTCCATGAACAATTTCTGATGGTCATATAACTCCACTGGCGCGTTTTACATCATTTTCCCGTAAGTATTCGCAAGGCTGATATCATTTTTCAACAACTCAACAGGCTTGATCATTTCCTCACAGACAACATATTTTATTGTAATCCCGTCCTAAGCGTATCAACAACATCGCGGTAGCATAACCATTTAGCTTGAGCACCTAATCCCGATGTACATTACGACTGAAGCGAATTGGAATTTACGATCGCTACTTCGCATCGTTCTTCTACGACAATTATTTATTTACGACTTCACAGGGTCAGCTCTTTGGTTCCTTGCTTCGCAGATGATACATAAAAGAAGCATCGAAGAAAGGCGAACCAATCGTAGCGTTTGTCGCGCCCAAGAAATTGAAAGATGCAAAACCTCACAAGTCGTTTATTGATTCTTGGGATTTTCAAAATGACTCAACTGAACTGCACACAATGAACAACAGCACCACGAAAGAAAAAAAAAAACAACCGCGTGACTAGAATGCACTTTCAAACGGGAAATTGCAGATTTATCGGATGCCAGTGAATGTGTGTCCACAAGAGGTGCCCCTTCTTCTTGACATTGAACAACACAAAAGCGTATAGCTACATGTTGAACTTGTCAGGAGTACAGACAATATTTGCTCAATGTTTGACTTTATTTGTTGTAAACTATTTTTTTGCATTCAGAGTTCGATGTCGAAGTCGAAGACTAGGCTTCTTTATGTCTTAGAATCGTTTGCGAAAGCATTCAGTGTCGGTTATACGTAGTACCTGATTTTGTAGTTAAAATAATAAACCTCAGTGTATTGTAGCAACATTCCTACGTCATTTGTAAATTATAAACGACATTCACATCAAACTTCCTTCAAAGTGAGATCAATAAAACTCGTTGGGAAACAACTCGTAAAGACATTGACGAACGAGGGTAATTCTTTTGATGGATGCTTGATTTTGATACTGTTTGGATCATAAATGTTAATGGCATAAATCTAATTATCAATAGCACCGCATGGTTTACGAGTTAGGCCTGAGGCATACTGCACAGTTGCTAAGCACAGCGTTACTAATGGCGAGAAAATCATCATCGAACACTTAGCGTAAACATTGTGTTAATATGCAGCAGTGCAACATCACGTCGCCAGACTGGACCATCGATCGAATGCATTTGGTCTGGATCGTGGAAAGAGGAACGGATTTTGCAACACTCACAATTTTTCCTTGGCCCCTCTGGATACCCTTTGGGAACAGTCAGTGATTCGAACTTGGATACCATTCTTTACGAATCCGAACGATATTAATATCGTATGGCAATGGCAATACATGAGGAACGCGTAAACAACGGGATACACCCCTTACTCTGTGCTGCAATATGCTAATACCCGCCCATCCAAAATGCCATGCAGCTGTAACATATTTATGAAAATGTGTGAGAAATGGAAAGGAATGTTTTATTCACTGTAAACATATTTGCACGCCTCCGTGCACGTTTCATTGTGATGAAAGTTGCATTGTGATTGATAGTTCGTATTAAGTTTACGCTAAAAATTCATTGTTCAACGGGTAAACTGTGGTCTGGTACTAAATAAAACATTTTGTAGTTGATTCTGGTTCCATTTTTTTTAAATTTGGAATTCAAAACCTTTTAATTTTTCCACAAGAACTGTTGAAACCTTACTCGCGACGTTTTGTACAACCCCTTTTTGACGTAGGGGTACACTTTGTGAAAACCGAAAATGGAACACGTAACGAAATTATGAAAGATTTTGAACGTTAATAACTCAGCTCCACCTGGACTAATTTCAATAATTTTATCACCAATTGATCAGAAATATTTTAGCAATGCTTCCGACTTTTGATTTTCCTAGAAACTATTGAAAAAGTGGTAAATGTCAAACATTGTTCAAAAACGTCGAAATAACTAACAAATCCACCAATTACGTACATCCATACGCTGCTTCCCCAACACAGTCATCAGAGTGTTGTTAGTAGATGAATTAAGTCGAAGTGGCATTGCCTCCGATCTTCGGGCGTGTGCGAATAGGGAGGATGCAATTGCGTAACATTTTGCACACTCATCGCCATATTTAGAATCACACGCCCCCAACGGCCACACAAAATGATCTCCAGGGTTGTAATCTTATAACCAAACTTGGAAGCGGTGGTGCAAGTGATTTTGATCGATGCTCTTCATCGACTTTCTGTTTCGTTAATAACTAGACGGCAAACACATTCATAGATACGTTTGTTGTTCTGGATGATAGAAGAGCATAGCAGAAATAGTGCGAAATATGTTAGTGAAGCCATGGCCATCAAAAGAGGAAATCGATTAAGAGAATTGACTTTCACCCCTCTGCTTCTAAGCCCCTTAATTCAGTCGTCGTTAAAGCAATGAAAACTAGCATTGCACCGCTTTTGGTTCTTGAGTTACATTTGCTGGTTGCAATTCTACTGTTCGACATTTTCGAAGGACCACCAAAAAACATGAACTTACACTATTTTCTAGAGGTGCCTAAAAGTCCAATTATTCGATTAACGATTAATCGTAAAGATTTTTCCAGCTATTCGATTAAATTTTTATCGAATTTTCAATTATTCGAACGTGTAACCGACATCCCTTCTTATTTCTACTCGTTTGATTAACCGTCTTTTTGTTACAGGCTAAGATTTACCAACTTGTTGAGAGAAGGAGTTTAACGAGAAAAACTAGAAAGGGGAAGAGCTTTAGCTGGGTAGACACTGGTATTCTGCGGCCTTCCAACCTTTCGCAGACACCAGTTCAACCCCTGCCCAGCAGCAGACGGGCCGAGACTCTTGCGAGTGCCCAACCGTTGAACAGAAGGATATGGGATTGTCCGGTCCGATTTGCTGATCCAGCTGCCTACACGTTATCATCATCTTCCAAAGACTTTAAGCCTGTACTACCATCGGTCCTTTTCAAGGCCACCAAGATTTTCCAAAAGAGCTCAAATTCATATTCCTACACAAAACACAAGCTCCTGCAGCGGTTAACAAATAACATTTATTATATAAGACCACGTAGTCCTACGTCACCATTGCGTACAACCCCATAGGGCTGTCCCTTGTAGTTTTTTCTTCAGATGCATTAGCTTTGTTTCAGCAAACTATAGAACATTTCACTCGGAAACATCTTAGACATTTTTAATATATCTTTCATACAGAACTGTAAGAGCATCTTACATTCCCCGGTTGGGAGTGCTATTCATGACATTTACTACTACCTTCTCGACACCTGCTAACATCGATTAGAAAATTGTTTGTCTTAGTAGATCTTCCATAACTCAATAATTTTCAAATGTAAGGTTTGTACACCTACCACAGCTTTTCAAAATTTACATATGGGCGTGAAATATTTCATAGATAGCATAAACGATTGTTTTTGCTCCACTAATTACGACAAGGTGACATTGTTAACTACTGCTTAAAATAACTAAGAAATAGGAAGTCTCGCTCAAAGCGCAGTTATAATCAAAATCATGATTCATCGACCAATAGATCAAGAGATCTGGCCCAAGCATTGGTTTTTGTCAAAAGTATGATACAATTGGTATCAAACACATTTTGATGATCATTTATTTACTGAAAGGAAAACTTAAAGTGGCCAGAATACATATCTGACCTGTAAAAATGACGTTACAAGTGTGAAAAGATCACTTTAAAGCAGTGATGGCATAATCCTCACTCAAATGATTTTGTTTCGCTCTCAAGGGCTCCCAATATCACGCATGATATTGGAATAAAATATCAAGCATGATATTGTTTTTACAAGCTCCTTTGATATTGCGAGACTATTCAGAACATGTAAAATTGCAGCCACGAGTTGACTTACCACAAAAATGATTCCTTTGCACATCGTTTTCTTAGAAAGAGAAAGCATAGTTTGCTATCTTTCTTTACGCTTCACAGATGGCAGACACGAAGTTACTGCTGCTAGCAGTGATGGAAGTTTCGTTTCGTGTTCGGATGTACAGCAAAAATCTTGAAGCTCAAACTCGACACAGTTTGGTGAGAATTGTAGCCGGGGAGTTTTGTTAGCATGATATCATAGCAACCGTATCACAGCTTGTAATATCATCGGCTGTTGTTTGCGTGTTGAGTTTTTGGTCTACGATACTCAAATGAGATTATGCACATTGGTGAGATTAGATCTTTTGATATTTTCACAACACTGCTTTAAAGTAATGAAAACCGTTTACTTCAAACTGTAGTGTGATAAATAAAATAGAATGCCGGTTTATTATTGTACACAAATAACAACTACAGCATGACAAGTGAAAAATATCTAATGCCAAAACAGTTAACAGTGCAAGTTAAATTGCAATCTTTGCCAAAATTTCAAAATTGCATAAAATGAAAAAAATAGTCTACGGCATAATGTTCCTTATACTGTTCTAGACATTTCGTTCAAACATAGTATTCGTGTAGATTTCATAGATTGAGAGATAAAAATCAGAAAGGAGGCCGTTATAGCTAAAATTCACAAGACAACAGAGCCAATAAAAGTTTCAATTAGATTGAGAGAACATAGTTGCATTTCTTTTCAATGACGACCGATGACTGTTTCATTGATAGATGATTTTTTTTTTAGAAATATGAATCCTCAGTAGACGTGTTTTTTTTTTATCAAAGACAAGAAGTGTCACTCGAGCCATCCAACCAGCTCCCACACCTGGACCCTACTTATCGACCTATCAACTCATATACCGGGTACCAACGGCTTTACATCCCCTCGGCGCCAAGAAACTGATTTGGCACAAACCATTTGAATTATAAGGGGTAACCAAATGTTTTGTTCATATTTATCTAACAATTAACCATATCGCTCTGGGTTAAAAAAATGATAGCGGTGCTTGTAATAGATTTTCTCAACTACTAGTTTGTTGAAGACCACTTTTCGATAAAATTAAAGGAACAAAAGTTATTAATGATTCAAGTCACTGATGTCTTATGATTATGCTTAGCAGGCAACATTCTTATTTTTGGCGCGTAGAATAAAGAACAAAAATCATGGCTACAATGTCACACTGTAGAATACCGTGTTGCCCACATAACAGCCGCTTGATCATGCCATAAGATTATCAATCTCTTAAACAATTAATAACGATTTCAATTGATATTTTGATGACAAACGATCTTCTGAAAAGTTTTAGCCTAGAGAATTTCCCATGAGAATTGCTGTAGCAATTTTTAATAGTGCAAAAGACTAGAAGACAATGATCAAAAAAGATGGTTTTCTCATAGTAATTAGTGTGTGGCCAACCCATCTCCACTTATGTTGTCGAATTTGGGTTGATATCAGCTTCTGATTACATGGAGCTCAGCATTCGAGATCCAGTTGTGAATCCACCAGGCACGAATTATATACCGCTGGCATCGGTTCGTGAAGACCTGATGCTTTTAAAGGTTCTCCGCTGATACACACCACATCACTGACGTAAAACAACACAGATTTCACGTTTGAATTAATAATTTGGATTTTGGTGGGTTAACTTGTTTAGTTAGATCTCCATACATTTCGTATACTCCCATAAGCAGCACTGGTCTTCTTGATTCGTGCACCTATGTCGCTCTTGGTCCCGCCATCTGAAGCTATCTGGCTGCAAAGATAGGAAACAATCAACTTTCTCCACTGCTTGCCCCACTACCGTGAAGTTGGAAGTGTTGTCCATGTTGACTTCCAACCAGAGCTGCCGTCACGGCCGTCATGTGACAATGAGAAAACAGATCCTCTCACTATCACGAGACGGAACTACCTATCATTAGCTTTCTTGTCATTTTCCAATGCTCAAGCACTCATGAGAATAATTCTTATGCGGTTTGTACATCTACATTTCTTATTGATTTAGATTAATTCAAGCAAGTAACCGTATGTAATCGGTAGAGTGATTATATTATTACGATTTTCTCGGTACAAGTAACTTTAAAAACAGTCACAGAAATATCTCTGTAAATATCGCGTGAGATCTTTCATTGAAAATGACATTTAGCAGCTCTGCTCCAACGATTTGGTCTTTATGACGTTGATGGTGAGACCCGCTTCAGAGAAGCTTTCGGTTAGATCGTTGAACTTACTCTGCATATCAGAAAGCCGTTATACTAATTGAAGATCAAAAGTTAGCCCTCGTGTCGAAAGCAAGAACTATCGACATGATAATGGTTTCAAAATTCCTTCACGGTGAGGTATGGAAGAGAATTTAAAAAATGCTTGTATTTTTTTAACTAAGCATTTTAATTAAACTTGGTTGTCACTACCGAAAAAAAAACAACTTCAAGGGCTATCCGGTATAAACCCCCACCCCCTAAAAGCGTGAAGTATCCTGATTAATGTGGGCGTCTTAGTGGAATACCTGTATAATGAGAGAGAGAAGGATTAGTAATTTCCATTTAATTCCACTACCTTATTTGCTTATGCTTGACAGATACGCGTATTTCGTCTACAATGTGCAGACTTCTTCAGTGTCTTGTACTAAGTCGAGTATTAGTCCTTCTCTCTCTCATTATTAAGCGTGAAGTAATTTATTATCGTTCCCATACTCGATAAACTCCCCCCTATTCTGCGAGTCACGTGACTCTCTCTCACCGGTGAGGTGACAATAGTCACCTCACCGGTGAGAGAGAGTCACGTGACTCGCAGAATAAGGGGGACTACCTCCTCTCAAATATCATGTCAGGTGATATCGAACAATCATTTTTATTATTTGAACCATATTAAAAAAAAATTCTCAATGTTCGAGACTCTTTGCCTCACTCCCTAATTAAAATAACCATAAGGGACCATCCATAAATGACCTTGCATTGACCAATTTTAGACCCCCTCCCCCTCTTGTAGCGTATTTTTCTATACCTAATGCATGGCCAGTCACAACTTCTGAACCCCCCCCCCCTCCCCCCCCCTCAAATGCTACGTCATGTATGCATGTTTTCTTAAAGACCTTAACGGCGTTTTCGGGGTATCATCCAAACCAGTTGTAGGTTAGTGTAAATTTACCTTTACATTTCTGGTTGTAACGAAATAAGATTGCAGCCAATCCACCTGATTTTATTTTTAAGCCAGCTAGAAACCTGTACCATTCGAATGGAGTCAAGGGCATGTTCAAAAACTACGACTACTTTCCCCTGTGTGAACCATCACTGCACTATTCCACTAGGTGGGTAAGAAGGATAAAACAAAAGCGGCTGCTTAAAGCATATGTTCACACCTTCACCACGTTTGTATTAACGAAGGTAAGCATCATTCGAGTAAGGATTTTGTTTTCATTGTGTGGTCTAGAAGTCCAGATTAGTGGCTAAAAAGAATTCGTACTTTTCTTTCTGATATCATGTAGCGCAAACAGCAGAACAGCATACAAGGAGAAGTGAATCAATTAACACAGCAGCAATATATTTCAATTTATAGTCGTTTATATTTTTTCTCATATCATTTCGCAATTAATCTTCAATGTTGCTGTTGCTTTAGATAATTGTCATAAAGCTGCAATAATTCCGCACTAGTACGAGGCTTCACAACAAACAAGGCATGATCAAAGTATTTCTGCGATATTTCCGTAGAATCGAATGAGTCCTCCAATGCTTTCAACACCGCTTCCTGGCAGATGGCTTCGATTTCCGAACCAGAATATCCCTCAGAGCGTGCAACCAAATTGTCAATATCCACATCCGTTGCTACCGGAATTTTTGAAAGCTTAATTTTGAATATTTCTTTCCGCGTCTCGTGATCCGGCAGTCTGACGTAAATGATTCGATCAAGCCTTCCAGGTCGCATAAGAGCTTTATCGATTAGATCTGGTCTGTTTGTAGCAGCAATGATTTTAACGTTCTTTAAAACGCTCACTCCGTCAATTTCAGTCAATATTTGAGCTAATACTCGCTCTTTCACTGAGCTCCCAGACTCTGCCGATCTTTCACCGCCGATTGCATCTATTTCATCAAAGAATATTATGGACGGTGCCACCTGTCGTGCTTTGCGAAACAGTTCGCGCACGGCTCGTTCAGATTCACCAACCCACATGGAAAAAAGCTCGGAACCCTTAATGGACAGAAAATTCAATTTGCTTTCGGTAGCAATAGCCTTTGCTATCATTGTTTTCGAACAACCCGGTGGGCCAAACATCAGCAACCCTCGTGGTGCAGTAATGCCTAGACGAGCAAAGATCTCTGGACGGTGAATTGGCCAATCGATGATCTGGCGCAATTGAAGTTTTAAATCATGTTGTCCACCTATGTCGGTCCAGTGCACGTTAGGACATTCAATCATTATTTCTCGCATTGCACTGGCTTTCACATACTGTAAAGCTGTTTCCATGTTAGTATAGCTGATCAGTGAATCTGTTTCATGCGTTGCTCGACCAACTAAACTAACCAAATCTGCGCCAACGTACCCATGAGTTACGAGAGAGAGTTTCTTTATGTCCTCAACCTGTAGACAGTGTTTGTAAGACAATAGAATCTTCGATAATATTTCCTCACGAGCCTGTGCATCGGGAACAGGAAGTTCAAACTCGTAATCCATCCGGCCTCCTCTTCTCATGTATGGATTAATATTATCAGGATTGTCGGTGGTTCCTAGCACGAGAATTCTGCCAGCTTTTGGGGAACTATGCAAGCTGTCCATCAGATTGACAAGAAAGTTAGAAATCCGTTTGATTATATCAGAAGAATCTGCCTTTGGACATATATTATGAATCTCTTCGATAATAACAATGGTTGGACTGGGATAGTTGATGAACGCTTTGTCAAATATCTTTTTAATGTTACCTTCAGTTTCTCCGTAAAACTTACTGAATATTTCCGAGCAATCGACTTTAATTGCAAGACACTGAAAATATTCTGCAAGTGAGTTGACGAGCAGAGTTTTTCCAGATCCAGAAACGCCATACAACAGAATTCCTCGACTGATGGGTGCATGAGCTGCTTTAGTTTGACCTAACGCTATTTCAGCTATTTCCTTAATTTCTCGGATGGTTGCTCCCAAACCACCAATGTTATCGAGGTTGAACACCGATTTTGTTAAAACATGTGGTCCACCAGTATCGTTACTGCATATGGAAATCTTAGTATCACGATCGATTTTGAAATACCTGCATTCCAGGGATAAGTTTTTGAATTCACAGTCCAGATCTCGATTCTCATTCCTCAGCAGGATCTTAACAATTTTGAAAGAGAATCCTTTGTTACAAAGTCTGAGAAACAATAAATTTTGGTTCGATAAAATACGTCCTTGGTGCTGTCTACGGATTAACTGCATGAAGGTCTGCCCATTCTTATGGATTTCATCGGTTGTAGTTAGCTTTTCTCCACTCAGTGCTACAGTCAATTCATCAACGTTTGCAACCTTTAGTTTAAATGGCTTTATACAAACACATATATTGGTATGTGCCGAAATTGGCACTTCATCTGAAAATAGCGATTCAGTTATCATATTGAAATCAATTGATTATTTGTATGAATTTACCAATGTGAGCACTTAGAACACGTGAGCCATGCTTCTCGTCAATCGGCCAAGCACACCTAACAAATTTAAGAACATGCGAGGTGTTATGACTTCTTAGATTAACTTCGACTAAATCTCCTAGGACGAGTTCCAGTTTATTCATCACAGCGCTGCTCAATAAGACCAATCCATTCAACTGGACATCGCTCATTTCCTTGAGCTCTTCAGCTGTACCTGTTAGCTGGCTACATTCAAAGCGGGTGCTATGAAACTCATTCGTCTCTGTTATGTATCCTGTTAGAACATCCAAATCCTTACAGTCCACCTGATGCTTGGCCAGTTCCGCTGTCAGTGTCCACGCCCTACATTGCTCACACTTCCACCAGATGGATTTGTGATCTTTTTTCGCTGATTTGGGAGGCATTATACTCTTTAATTTAACACCACACAACTTTTCAAAAGTGCTTCCACGCACGTGAAATTAAATTTGTTTTGGTTTTCGTTGTTTTGTTTACATTCTTGCATTGCATTCGCAACCAAGCGCGCTCTGAACGTCAGCCAACAAACAACACTGATATTGCATACAATTTTACAGTGCTTCTCTCATTTTAGCACTCCTTAAAGTTTTTGGAAGCAACCGCCCTCAAAGCCTGGCCAAGTAAATCTGGATGCAGGTTTTAATGTACCACCGCATCCCTAGTTAGGGCCAGACAGCATTTTTCTTCTTCTTTATTTACAAAGCATTCAGCCATAGGCCCTAGTTAAAACCTGGGACGTTAAAACATGTTATAGATATATATTGATGACATTTCCCTAATAAAAAAAAATACAGTTTCCGAACGATAACTGAAATGATAGAACTATTCCACAAATGGTTTGCATAATACCCTGAAGCAAAATAACCATACAAATTTTACATATTTATATTAATTCAAGACCAAAAATTGAAATGGCCTCAACTCCATTTTGTAAACAAACCTTTCTCGCCTCTTCATCTCCGAGACATATTCTGATTGAATGGCAAAATTAACAGACTGTTTCGATGTTCCATCAACAAGAAGGATATGCACCCACGCATTTTAAGAATTCAGATTATATTTCAAGTATTATTTACCTTATAGAACAATTTATGCAAAAATGATGAATGTCTATAATAAATACTGTGAATGATGAAATGTAACACTACATTGATTGACGAAATAAATAAATATTATAAAAGGTTCGATTGCGGATCGCAGTAATTTTAAGTTAGAAACTAGGTAGAAGTAAAAGTAAGTGGAACACAAAACGGCGTCAGTGCGATTTGAATTACACAAAATAAGTGAAACACATGGGTACGCTATTACCAAGCCGGAGGCGGGCGGGTTTTATTCTCGGTGGGTGCAAGTGCAAAGTTGAGACTCGGCAAAACGCTCACTACAGAAGCGTAAAAGCCTAGAAGATGTGGAACACAAAACGTCGTCAGTGGGATTTGAATTGCACAATTGGAAGTAGAATGCATTGCTGTTTAATTTACTTGCGGTGTGATATATCAATAATGTGTATACCTATGTATTACGAAATAAGAATTACATTTTATTTTAAACGAAAATGAAAGCATTGAATTTCATTCGTAGAATTACTTAAATACTACTTAATCCAGTGAAGATGAAGCTTATCAAAATGGTTTCTTTAATATGATAGTCAAATCTATCCATTCATAGTCATTCAAGTATTATGGACGTGAAGAAGATTTTGAAAGATCGTTAGATAAACGACAGATTGGTTCAAAATTGTTTGTCTGTATTTTAATGAGCTTCAAATGAATTGAAAAAAAAATGTGTACATTATAGGTATTTGTTGATCGCTTTTAAGACTTGTGAGGTCTTTGATGAACTTTCATGTGTGCAGTCAACGATGTCAATTGGCCAAATGATGAATCACATTTGTCGCATTTGTATGGTCGCGATTTCAAATGAACGGTCACCAAATGTAGCCTCAACGTCTTCCTGGTTGCAAACGATTTTCCACAATCTTTACAATCGTTTTTCAAGTGCGTTTGTCGATGTCGTTGGTACGTATCGCTAGTTTGAAATACTTCTCCACATTCTGGACAAACCCGTTCCTTTATTGGCATTTTGCTTAATTTGTCATGTTTATCAATATGACGATCTTTCTCACTTTGCGTAAGGAAGAATACATTTTTATTCGCTTCCTGGCACAATTCGCAAGAAAGCATTGGAACATTTTCCTCAGGATGCTTCTCTACAAGATGCCGACAAAGGAATTTTTCCCATGAGTAAACTGCAGGACAGAAATTGCATTTTAATTCCCGCTCACATACAGTTATTTCAGTTCCCATGTCCGTCAACTGCGGCCGACCTATTTGATTTATTCCTGCTTTTTGGTGAGCGCGCATGTGAGTTTGGAGGGTGTATTTTGTTTTGAATCGCTTTTCGTCTCCACATATTTCACAACTAAACGGTCGTTCATCACTATGCTTCGCGATCTTATGAGAATGAAGGGCATTTGATTGATTGAAAGATGCGTCACATTCGTTGCATTTGAATGGTTTCTCAGCAGTATGAATGCGTTCATGTCTGTATAGCCCTGATCTTGAAGTTGCTGAAAAGGGGCACTGTTTGCATTTGTACAAAATTGCCTTCGTATGTATGTTCTCATGCAATCTCAAATGAGTTCCTCTGGAAAATGATTTGCCGCAATAGGTGCATATGAAGTTCTTTTCTAGGATTTCGACAATCCTTTCGTGTACCGTCTTTATGTGAGCTTGTAGCTTGTAGTTGGACGAAAATTCTCGTACGATATTGTTCTTTTTGCACTCTTCGCAAGGAATTCGTTTGCCTTTCCTGAAGTGGACCCTTCTCAAATGCATATTCAAATAACGTACCGTTGATACGGGTAACTGACATAAATTACATACTTGTCCCGTAGATCCAACATGTGTAGAAATATGATTATCCAGTGCCTCTGCAGTACCAAACTCTGTTGCACAAATATAGCACTTGGAATCTACTTTGTTGCCCACCTTCTTGGGAGTTGTTTTTTTACGTTGTTTGATTGGAGCTTTATATGAGTGTTCACTTTCACTTTGGGATTCAGAAGAATTCCTTTCCATCGAAGCTCTATCGTAATCAAAATTTGGTTCTACTTCAATAAACTCATACTTGTTGATAAAGTTATAATTGGAAATAGTATCGTCATCTTCAAGACTTGCGGAAACACTAGGTTCTGGATCAAGTTGCTGATTGTCCATCTGATGCAGCTCAGTGTCTTCATTCGCATGGCTTCGGCTTTGTTTTGGCACCTCCTCAACTAAATCATCTTCTTGTTTGACAATCAAGGATCTATAAACAGAAGGCAGGTTTATAACGTAAATTTCCAAGTTGAATATAGGAAGACTTACGCATAATATTGTTTAATCTCAAAATCCACTCTTCTAACCCGCTTACGGATCTTATCGACGGCGCGGATCTGATCGTTGCATCTATTGCAAACTTTCGATATGATTTCGCCATCCGAAACCTTTAGGAATACAATAAGTTTATTAAGTTAATGAGTTAACTCATCAAAAACAATGTATAATTGACAGAGTACATTAGTTTCTAAATTAGAATTACAAATTCTTACCAGTATCTGGAAACATTCAAAAATCATACGCTGTAGGTTACGATCATCAGCTATCGTGAAATGACCATCTTCATCCAATAGAACATCGGCGAGGTTTTTTAAGCAGAGTCTGCAGCACTCCACTAAACTCATGGTATTTAAATTTTAGGAAACTTTAGTAATTTGATAGCGATTTAACATGTTCTAAGAACTCGAATTCAAAGCGTTGAATTTCTCACCCAAAGTCTTGCCAAAAGTATTAAAAACAACAATATTCTGTCAAATTCCGAGCTAACTTGGCGTACAATAATAATGCACGCTATTTCAAAACTCCCCAAATTTGGGTATAGTCCACCCAGATCCGTCAAAACTGAACCTACCCAAAAATGGGTAAACTGTGTATGGAGTGACAAGTTGACAAAAAATGAACAACATTGACATTGACGAGTGCACGGATGAATTTGAGTTCACTCACTCGACAAAAAGTGACACAACAGCGGGGCCCTGTTTACTAAAAATGAACATATATGTGTTCATTTGTAGTAAACAGGGCCCCGCTGTTGTGTCACTTTTTGTCGAGTGAGTGAACTCAAATCCATCCGTGCACTCGTCAATTAAATGAACAACATTGACATCAATCCGATCGACGTTGTCAATTTGTCAACTTGTCACTCCCAACACAGTTCACATTTTTGGGTAGGTTCAGTTTTGACGGATCTGGGTGGATTCTACCCAAATTTGGGTATTTTTGAATCTCAGTCAGCGCCACCAGCATGTTCTACACGGAGATGAAAAACTACCCAAAATTAAGTACTTTTCCCTCAATTCTGGGGTTCAGCCCAATAACCCAAATTTGAGTAAATCGCATAAAGTAGTTTCCATTTAACACCAGCAAAAAAATTACCTACTCTTAAGTATAGTCTACCCAAAATTAAGTTTAATTCACGTAAATTTGAGAATATGCAATTTACTCAAAAGTAACTTATTGGGCTGAACTATATCGTTGGGTCGAATCTCTCGTTCCTTTTTGGACAACAATAACGAGTGCACGTGAGAGGCTGAAGTCAATATTAAGTAAAAAGAACTCAAATTTTGGGTAGTATTTCTTCTCCGTGTAAGTCATAACATCTCTGATCACACTTTCCGTCGGGAAGTAAAGCCGTTGGTCCCCGGTTGAGTTGATGCGTCGATTGGTAGGGTCCAGGTGTGGAAGCTACCTCCCTGACGTCAGTAGCATTGGAGCTCAGTATACGGAAAACAAATCTCGCGTCACTTTTCAATAGGTCCTATCTACATTGATCGATTCTTTTCATCGACACTCTCTTTCGTAAATAACTCGGCTTCACAAATGTTTCCTAGATTGTTGCTTCTTCCATCGAAAATATCCGGCCGTGCCGATTCAAAGTTGATCAAGGTTGATCAAAATAATTTGTACCCCTGCTTCCAGTTTGATTACATGAGCATTTTGTGTGGTCGTTGGTTCTGAATATGGACAAACAGGCAGATGAATTCTATTCCTACTCTTTACTGTAATAAGCTTGGTGGCCCTGAAAAGAGCCGTTTTGTTGCCAAAGTTGGTGATGATTCCTCCGAAACCAAACAGAGTGCGTTTCTGTCACTTCAAAACGTAGATGACATCCATGGCCGCTTACGCTTGGCGTGTTTAGTGTAGGTGACAGCATCATGGATCTCATTTTTCAGGCACACCTTCAGCACACCTCGTAAATCAGACCGGAGATACGTCAGACACCGCCACGGCGAGCCAGACGACGGATGGTGGTTATCTCGAAGAATTTGCGTTTGTTTCTGAATATGGCGATGAGTGTGCAAAATATTACGGAATTCCATCCTCCCTATTCGCACGCGCCCAAGGATCGGAGGCGAATGCCACTTCGACTTGTTTCGTCTACTTACTACTCTCTGACAACTGTGCTGCGGAAGCAGCATATGCATGTAGGTAATTGGTGGATTTGTTAGTTAATTCGACGCTTTTGGACAATGCTGGACATTTACCAGTTTTTCAATAGTTCCTTGATGAAAATCAACATTCAGAAGCATTGTTATCGTTGCGTAGCCATATTTCTTATCGATTGGTGATAAAATTATTGAAATTGGACCAGGGGCAGCTGAGTTATTAACGTTCAAAATCTTTCTTAATTTGTTACATGTGTACCCCCATATAGAAATCAAAGACGTAGTCCTACGTCAAAAGTGAATAATTCAGTGCCAACATTTCAAAGGGGCGTAATTGCATTTGTAAACAATGGCTTTAGCCGTCGATTTCTCACGAATAACAGCTCACTCATGAAAAATAATGACACCAGCAGGTAGATGAATGTTTCCTCTACCAGCTAGCATTGTTATTTTGGAGAGGTAAGATTTCATTCGCGAGAAATTGACGGCTAAAGTCATTGTTTACAAAAGCAATTACGCCCCTTTGAAATGTTGGCACTGAATTGTCTGAAATATTACACCCTCCCTTTTGAGGTTGACGTTATATTTGAACGAACCCTCACTGTTTTCATTAATTTATCAACAGAGCACGTTCACAACTTTTTAACAAAATGAACTCAACTCAACTGCTGGAGCAACAATAGAAAAGGGCCCATCAGCATTTGTTAACAAAAGTTTTGTAAACCTTTTCCCCACAAAGCGTAGGCAGCCCACCCAAAATGAGTAAACTTAGTGGGGGTTGACAAGTTGACAAATGATCAACATCGATCGGATTCCAGTCTAACTTAGTTTACTGATTTTTGAGTAGGTTCACTTATGACCGATATGAGTAGATCCTTCTTAAATTTGGGGAGTTTTGAAATAGCGTGTACTGTACAAACAAAACAACAGTGTGAATTAAAAGCTAATCAATAAAAAAAAATTCGTGTTTAATACTCATATTGAAATTGTCTTGATCTAAATATTTATCCATTTCCATCATGAGTTCCTCTTCGGCGGCCACTACTCCAACAAAGCAAGTGAAAACCGACAGTTGGATGGATGATGTTTTGCGTACGAATACAGGTTCTAATAAGTATGAAAATTTCATTATTCACAACTCCTATGCAATGATCTGAATCTTACTGCAATGTTTTTCAGGAGTGGTAAAAATTACTCCAACCTGTTGGAAATGTAAGTATTCTATTCTAGAAGTAAAATCTTTTCCAACCAATATTGAAAAAAAAAATAAACAACTAAAACGCAGGGAAAGATTCGGCAATACGAATTTCTCGATGGAGGAGTCCAATACCGTTGAGTACAACCCAGACGACATTCCAATGCTACCAGATGCAGATGAGCTTCAAGAAAGCCTTCTTTACAATGAGTCCCCTAATTTACCATCGTATGTTTGTTTTGTCTATCAGAATTTGAATTCTCTATCCAAACGTGTTTATGCGTTTTATTTTTCAGAGTTACAACGTATAAACAGCTTGGTTCCGATATATTTCCACACGGCAAGTCCCCATTGGGAAATTTGGATGAGATCGACATATCGATTCTTACGGAGTGCCTGGAAAATGAAGAGGATATTGAAGAACCTGACGAACCATGGATATGGGATCAGCTTTTTGCTCAGCTTTCGGTGAAAATAAGCACCGAGGCAAAAGCAACACCAGTAGAGTATAAGAACTAAATGCATTTATTTTAGACCCAAGGGCGTTTCGCATTTGATTTAATTATTAATATTACTGCTATCGATGATGTACAGCGTTTCCTCTTCCAGTTTCTGTAAACTCTCCGGTAGGAGCATATTTTCTTCGGCGTACGGTAGTATGTCGCAAATTTGCGACGATTCCACATTCAAAATATACTCACAAGGCCGAGGCTCGAGTAGGTATAGAGAAATGGAATTTGAACTGGCTGAATGTTCGGTGCATTTGAGCTTCACTTCGACCTGCCTTGGCTGTTGGGTTTTATCGCAAACGTCGCCCCCGCTGTAGAAATTGCTCAGTTGATTTTCATTCTTACGTTTGTTCCGAATGGACGGATTCTTCTCTAGCCATTCCACATGTTTTTCCTTATTGAAGTAGCCAAGAAATATTGAAGTTTCGTCATGGAATTGACGAACCTGTTTTCCGTAGCACAATTCAAACTTCCACCAGCCTGAACCCTGAAATGTACGAATCAATAGTTGTCAATCAGTGTTTATAGCCTCTTAAATCAGTTAGTCCTCACCCCGGTCAAACAATAGGCACCATCCAAAAATTCCAGCAACGGCTTCAGTTCCTTCGACTTTCTTGCTTTCTTCGCGAATGAATCCATTGGACTGGTGTTGTCTTCCTCGCCAATTTCATTTTCTAACAGTCCTTTTCGACTGATGCTATCAACAATTGGTACGTCATTCGAAAACAGTTCAACCTTAATTGGCCCATCCTGCAAGAAAAGCAACACTGACATGAACCTATGCTGTTTCACTGTTCAATAACAAAGCCACAACCATTTAAGAACGAAAATACCAAATAAAAATAAATATAACAAACCTCGTCGAAATTAATGACTGCAATAGCGTCTTTAATGTTTTTATGCACGTCCTAAAGTGAGGGAAAAGGAAGTAAACTAAATATAAAACCAAGAAACAAAAGAACTACTACTAAACCAAGAGAACCAAAATGCCAAGCAAGTATGTACAAACCAAACCAACCGAAGGTAGACAAAACTGAAACAAATGCTCATACCGTAAGTTTTTGGTATTTAATCTTCATACTCTCGATTTCCATCATCAGCAAGTTTTTCGGCTTCTTTGGAGAATTGCCCAATGGGTAACAGTTGACTTTGTTCTCTTCGTTATCCTGAGGCTTGTACTTCGGATGGGCACACAACATTGGCGTTAAAATGATAACTTCGTAATTGCATGTGGACGTCTCCTTCAGAGAATAGACTTCGTTCTTTCCGTGCAGATAGCACACGTAAAGTACTTTCGTAACTCGTGGTTCTCCGTTGAGGTCGCAAACGGTACCGGAGTCCATGTCCAGTTCCAAATAAGGCAAATTCAATCCGTCGATTTTCTTGTACTTTAGTTTTTCTTCTTCTGACCCAGATTTGTCGTACAGAGCTTCCAGATTGGCCGTTTTCTGCTTGTCCCATCTACCCAGATAGTATTCTTGTAATTTGCTTGTCTTTTCGTGCCGCTCCTCATGGTACTGCTTGATGTAATTGCCATGACAAACCTCGTAGGTCCAATAGCTCTCGATTCTGTACGAACAGGAGTGGGTGAATAGCGGAATGAGTAGATCGATCGGACTCGGACCACTGTATTGGACTTCTCCGTCAGTTTCTTTAGTTGCAATGGAGGGAATTATGCATTTGTATTTTTCCTTGTTTGTGGTCGCCACGATAATCTCTTCGTCTCCGATAGCGTTGGTCTAGGAGAGATTGGTTGATAATACCGATATAATTTTGACCTTAGAAAGTAAACAACTTACCAGCAATTCATCCTTGCCGTGCCAGGCGAGCGTGTGCAGCACAGTATCGTCGAAGCCTTTCAGATCGTGAGCACTAACATAACCCGCCAGCAGGAGAACTGCCAAGGAGCAAAAAACCTTGAATTTCATATCAAGTTCTGATGAGTCAAGATTACTATTTTTTCATGGAACTAAAATCTTCTGCAAATCCGTGGTTTCGAGTGATTGATTCTCTCAGCCAGCAGTTTTCTGATACGTGTTGTTATCAATCAGTTGAAGCTGTCAAGCAGTGCTCACAGTGACAGCTTTGACAGATTATAGAAGGGATCCGTTCTCGAATGAATGTTGCATACAAGGTAGCACTTTTTGATACCTATATGCCCCGAAATGTCAGTTCAAATGTTTACATCCAAATCGGATCCGAATTCCACCGCATTATATTATCAGTCAGATAGAGCAACTGCTCTGCAGAAAATAGGGATTATAAATAAGTGATTGAAAGCTGCAAACACAATGTGCAGTTAGTAGATTAAGTCGACAGATTAATTCTAAATGTTGAATAAACCTTGTACGCCATGAAATGCATGTAACTCACATGGTGCCTGTCATGAACTAACTGTTAAAATATAATTGAAACCTTTTGGAAGTGCAATGATCGTACATAAATCGATGTATATACGCTTTTTAGCCATTATTGCATTAGCAGCGATTGGAATCATATTGATGATCTCAAGTCTTCCCATATCTGGTAAGTTAGCTAGCATCCCTCGGCAATTTCACTGGATTGTCATTGTCGCTTATATTTTTAATTGCAGATACGTGCAAATGTGAGAATCCAGTGGATCGAGATGTACAGCATGAAAAATTTCATAGCAGTTTCAAGGAGCTGCATCCTTCGGACAAGCAAAAGTTAGCAATTTTAGTACCATTCCGAGATAGATTCGACGAGCTCCTACGGTTTGCGCCTCACATGTCTGCTTTCTTAAACCGGCAACTGGTTCCGTTTCACATTTTTGTACTAAACCAGAACGACCGATATCGTTTCAATCGAGCATCGTTAATAAACGCCGGGTTTTTACTGGTGAAAGATCATTATGAATATATTGCTATGCATGACGTTGATTTACTGCCGTTAAATAATAATCTTAAATATGAGTACCCTGCGGAGGGACCGCTGCATATCTCCGGTCCGGAATTTCACCCGAAATACCACTATGCAACGTTTATCGGAGGGATTTTGTTGCTAAAAGTAGAACACTATCAAATGCTCAATGGAATGTCCAACAGATATTGGGGTTGGGGTCTTGAAGATGACGAATTTTACGTACGCATCAAGGAAGCTGGCTTGGAGGTGTTCCGACCGCGAAACATTACTACCGGATCTGAGAACACCTTTTTGTACGTAACAATGGTGTTTTGTTATTTTTCTATAGCATAGCACTAATCTAAAATGGCCTTTACAGACATGTCCACGACCGTTTGCATCGTCGGCGAGACACGGCAAAATGTTTCAATCAACGAGAAGTGACACGCCGGAGGGATCGTGACACAGGACTAAATACGCTTCGATATAGTCTGGACAGCCGTAGAGAGTTAACTATTGACGGTGTCGCAGTAACGGTATTCAATATTAATCTAGAGTGTGATAAATCACAAACTCCTTGGTGTGAGTGTGACAGTAAAGTAGAAGCAAAATCTCGTTTAGATAGTAAAACAAAAACTTGAATTTCTTGCCATAATGTACATATAGAGAATGAAATGTTGAATAACTAATGTTCTTAGTTGGACTTTTTTTTAGATATTCTTTCGCAATAAAGAGGCATTTTTAATTGTCGCATTTGTCTATTTTTTACCAATTCATGTTCTACAAGATTATACAATTAATTATTTGAGCAGAGTCCAAACAAAAATTGCGCAGCCACACTGCACAATAGTTTGCTTCATACCGAAAAGCGGGGCGATTTCACGTAGGTTCCTAAATTCGTTCGCAAATTCAGTATTTTTTGAGGAAAAATAGCATTTTCCAGTACCTAAATGTATCACAATGAACGAAATTAAGTGCCCACGCAAAATTGAGACTCTTTGCTAAACGGCTTCGTAAAATAACAAATAAATAACAGTCAACATTAATTTAGCTACTCTCCTACATAGAAGACAGAAAGAAAAAATAAATTACAAACATCGTGTTTTAGAAGCAAAGGTTTATAGGTTCCCCGTTTCATGCAAGATTAAAAGATGCAATGTTGCTACAGTTGTATTTTTACTTGAGTTAAAAATTGCAAACCAATCAGTTCTACACCAATCTTCTCTTCGGTATATTGTTAGCCACACCGGTGTTCAATGTAACGAGATGAGTGTTAACGGTTTATCACCGTTCCTATTTTTACCATTATTTTAATATCGTTGCTGATTCGTAGGCAGTACACTCGACTACATATTTAATTCCATTAGACTTGCACCGCAGAAAGTTTCAGCTTCTTGGGGACGACCTATTAGTAAAAAAAAAAACGTATGTGGCTGTTAGGGGTAGTTCAATTCGCAATAATAATTTATAGTAAGAATATAATGAACTGATGACTATGTATAAGGGACATGCAAAAGCATTAGAAAACAGATAACTTCAGTCTGGTCCTGAAAATCTAATTATCATGCAACGAAATTCAGCGTAACGTGGATGCAAAGAGCGTGCCTTATTTTCAATACCAGATTTAATCGACTAATAATAATATTAATAATAAAATAAGTGAATAATATATTAGAGAAAAATCTTATTTATTATACAAGAAAATGGTTTACAAAATGACGATAATAATTGATCCGTTCATTTCTATGTGCTGTATGTATGATCGGTACATGGTTTTATCGTTCATGCAAGAATCGAACAAATTGAGGCTGAAATCACGTGTAGTAGTTACCAAATAGTTTGTACGCTAGAATTGAACATGAGTGATCCTTGACGAGCAAAGTTCGAAATGCGTCTAAACCACATATTCGCGATCGCTGATAACTCGAATGCCATGCTCCGTAAAGACAAATTTTATCATATCGTCGTAGCTTTTCGCGGGACTAATGCGTCCAGCGGATGTACCACGATTCCTGTCTTTGCTTGATTCTACGTGAATATTCGTTTCATTTGAAGCAGCAGTGGTGATTGATGCGTTACTTTGAATACGAGGAATTTCCAGTTCGGTAACACAAAGCTTCAAATCCTTAGGTTTTTTAGAATCTTCTAGCGTGCTTTTGCCTGTGCTGTTGTGTAAATTGAGATCGCTTTGTGCATCTTGTGCCGTAGTGTTACCTTTAGTGCAAGTTTCGTATTTCTTTGTGCTTGTTGGTATTGTACTTTTGTTGTCACATACCTTGCCATCTGCTGTGTGATGAGCGATGGAACCTACTCCCGAATCAGACACAACTGATGATGCATTAGAAGTAGCTGCTGATGTTGTCGTTGTTGTTATTATCTGAACAGCACTTCCAGGGTGGGTCAGAAATCCTCTCGCATTTCTGGTTGCTGTTTTTGCATTGTTTTCCGTTCCACAACAGAAAACACGATTCAAAGTATTTTGCGGAAAATCAGTTTCATCCATCGATTCCAATGTGCTAAACGTGTTTAACTCGTTTCGACTCTCAACATAATCGTCATTATCGTTGATGGGAGGGACAGGCGATATGCTCATCATTTCCCCGCTCGTACTAACAGGCAAAATGTACTTACTGATGGAAATCCACAAACGCACAGACATGTGAAAATGAATGAATTCAATGTGTTAGTACAGCAGCTGATCTGTTGATTAATTGTTCACTGCACAAATTAATGAAACCATTATGAATGCATCCTAAAGTGATAATAACAGTTTGAATAATTCAATAAAACTTACGTATCATTGGTGCCATACAAGCCATTCTTTTTTATGTATTCAATCAAATAATCATCCAGTAAATATTTGACTGACAATCCTCGATTGAGCAAACGGCGCACTAGTGTTGAACTGACGTCGTTTGTAATCCAGTTCGTGACGATTGTAATGTTTCTCTGCAATAGATACATTTTTTTTTTTGTAAATACATAATTGAACCAAGGCTGCAAAGGCAACACTATTGCGCTAACCCTGTATCTGCTCAGTAAATCAGAATTAAAAATAAACTGCTCCGCATTTGCTCCGGCACGAGATACAACCACTATTCCATGTTGACCAACGATCGCTTCTATGTCTTCGTCTTTCCACAGACCAGGCGTAGCAAAGGATTCAAGCAAATCCGCCCCACAAAGCAGCTTCATCTGGACATGTCCAGCAGTCTTTTTCAACCCTTCTGGGATCCATGATGGAATATGTTGATCATTTCTATTATTCGAGTCTTTCAGATATGAATTTACAAAGTTCTGAAATAGAACGTATATAATTAGTAACAGAAACACTTACTGCAACGCCACGTGAAACCTGATGATACTGCAAGGTAAGTCGTGTCCTAGTCCATTCTTCTTGTTGTGTTTCCCATTCCGACAGCCGGATCCAATCTGACGATTGCAGTCCAATCTTGATCATAGTGCAACGGTGCGTTGCAGTAACTAGTCCATTTTTACCGTAAGAATCATGTACCGGGGAAATGACTCCGCCAACTACATTTGCTGTTCCCATCTGCTCAAAATGATCCCGAGCGATTTCTACGTTTCAAAAATACAATTAGTATCGTTATAGGTATGTATATTGACGATTAATTGCACAACTCACCAAACATCCGAAAATGCATCGGCGTTGGAGGGCTGAACGAACCACATGCTATAAGCATAATTTTCGTTGGAGATGTCATCCTCATTTGTGCAAGCTACTTTTTATTCACTGCTATGTACAATAATACGAGCTTTTTTCTGCTCAAAATATGGGCTATACTTGTAATTTTGGTAAAAAATATTTAGCTCAACCTAAACACTTCACTATTAGTCATGTCCTTCAAATTTTTCGCGACATCGATAAATGTTTTGACAGTCAGTTCTGAGCCGCTGTTTACGTTTCATAACTAGGGTTGGCGGCTGTTTTTATGCATGGAAACTTATCGAGTCGGCGGCTAATTTCACGTTAGGGACGAATCAAATATGACGTTCACTCAAAAATATAGCTAAACATTGATAGATTAAAATTTATTCATTTCAGTGTCAACATTTCAAAGGGGCGTAATTGCTTTTGTAAACAATGGCTTTAACTGTCGATTTCTCGCGAATAAAAGCTCACACGGGAAAGTCAATGACTTCAACAGGTAGATGAATGTATCCTCTACCAGCTGGAATTTTTAATTTGGAGGGGTGAGCTTTTATTTGCGAGAAATCGACGGCTAAAGCCATTGTTTACAAAAGCAATTACTCCCCTTTGA
This sequence comes from Ochlerotatus camptorhynchus, assembly GCF_037179485.1. Lineage (NCBI taxonomy): Eukaryota > Metazoa > Arthropoda > Insecta > Diptera > Culicidae > Ochlerotatus > Ochlerotatus camptorhynchus. The sequence continues at coordinate 1,532 of NW_027041122.1, read as the reverse complement.
AATGTTGACACTGATTTTATGGTTATGCTATATTAAAATATCCTTTAAAATTATAATTATAAAATTATACGTTGCCACTCCCGATTTTTCCGAGGAGCACCAGAATATTTTTTTTTAATCTTTATTCAAGAGATTTTTAGCCATAGGCTAGTTCATCTCTTCCAGAATAAATTGTACCAGTCGAAGCAGGAAGAGTGACCACGGGGTGACCGCAGTGATGCCACATATACAGTTTTATCTGTAATCATACAGTTTTTTTTTCGATATTTTGATATTGATATCTATATATACAGATTACAGATTTTTGAAAAAAATACAGATTTTTCACATAAAGGGAAAGTATTTTACATTATTTTTAATATTTATAATTTTCCTTTTAAGCAACTTGATTTTTTTTTTTTTTTTAATTCTTTATTAAAGAGATTTTTAGCCTTAGGCTAGTTTATCTCTAAGCAACTTGAATTCAATCTGAGCATCAAACCCAAATCGTATTTTTCATTAAATAAATATTATTATTTTAGCTTCCAATGGATTTGGAATCTTTAGAATGGACTTCTGACGTTCAGATGTTCTGATTTCTCGTTGGAAGGGATATTAGCAACCAGTGGAAACTAACGATTTTAAATTGGCTTACTACTTGACTACCCTAATAAAAATTGTATGGTTAATTTGCTTAACGACGTGTTCTGGGTATCATCCAAACCATTTGTGGAATAGTTCAATGATTTGGATTATCGTTCGTTTATGGTTATTTTTTATTAGGGTAGCCTATTGGTCCCAAGCAAATCGATTAACGTTTCCCATTCTAGTACTACACTATATTTGTTTTGATTCGCTTTGAAAGTTTGACAGATAAAATGAGGGGTTCGTGGATTTTCCTATGTTTAGAGGGGTACATCGATTAGCTTGGTACCGAAGAGAGTACCAGAGCTGAGCCAATAAGTTGAGCACGTTTCTTCGGGACCTTCTGGTCTTAGAGTTACCTCTATGATATTAGTTTGACTTTCTATTTGTTCAATTAACGATGTCGCATGGTTACAGATACGAAGGTTAATTCAATATATTTTTTGTCAAATCGATAAACAAGCCATTTGAGAAAACCAACAAAGTGGTTGATTAAAGTTTGTGAGTTGAGGAATCAACTGGATATTTTTATATTTGAAAAGTGTAATTACAGAAATAAAAATGATTGCATGCCATTCGGATAAACTTCCAGTAAAAGTTCTGTGTTATGTTTAATGTCCAGGTATAGGTTTTCGTAATCTCAGACATTAAAAAAAATTCTAGTAAATTGTAATAATTAGATCATTAAGGAAATTTTCAGCCGGAAACAGATTTGTCTCTCAATAGCCTAAGGCTAAAAATCTCTTAAATAAAGAAAAAAAAAAAAAAAAAAAAAAGATTTGTCTCTCATAACTGGTTATTAATGTTTTGTATTTTCAGACTGTAGAAGAGATACTAAACACATGAATTCTTTAGCAAACTTTAGTCATTTTTCATGATTCTAAACTTAGAACAAACTCCTTCTTAAA